>NC_092374.1:98480844-98574645 GCF_030028105.1 Mobula birostris
ACACACACACCACAGTCTCTGTACACCACACTACAAACACACACACATGCACACACACACACCACAGTCCTTCTACACAACACTACAAACACACACACGCACACACACACACACACACACAGAGTTCCTGAACACACCACAAACACACACACCACAGACCCTGCACACACTACATAGACACACGTACACACACAAACACACACACACACACAAAAGTGTCCCGGTACACAAATGACACACACACACACACACACACTCACTCACACACACACACACTCACACACACACACACACACACACACACACACACTGCCTGAACACAACACAAACACAAACACAAACACACCACAGTCCCTGTACACAGCACTACAAACACACACACACACACTCCAGAGTGCCTGTGCATAACACTACAAACACAAACACACACACCAGAGTCCCTGTACACAACACAACAAACACACAAACACATGCACACACACACATACACCAACACCACAGTCCTTGCACACAACACTACAAACACACACACACCACAGTATCTGTACACACCACATACACACCACAGTCCCTGTACAGAACGCAGCAAACACACATGCACCACAGTCCATGTACACAACACTACACACCACAGTCTCTGTACACCACACTACAAACACACACACATGCACACACACACCACAGTCCTTGTACACAACACTACAAACACACACGCACACCACCGTCCCTGTACACAACACTACACAAATACACACACACACACACACACACACACTCCAGAGTGCCTGTACATAACACTGCAAACTCAAACACACACACCACAGTCCCTGTACACAACACAACAAACACACAAACACATGCACACACACACACACACAAACACCACAGTCCTTGCACACAACACTACAAACACACACACACCACAGTATCTTTACACACCACATACACACCACAGTCCCTGTACAGAACACAGCAAACACACATGCACCACAGTCCCTGTACACAACACTACAAATACACGCACCACAGTCCCTGTACACACCACTACAAATACACACACACACACACCACAGTCTCTGTACACCACACTACAAACACATACACATGCACACACACACACACCACAGTCTCTGTACACCACACTACAAACACATACACATGCACACACACACACACCACAGTCCTTGTACACAACACTACAAACACACACACTCCGCAGTCCCTGTGCACGCTACAAACAGACACACACACACACACACACACACACACATACTCCAGAGTGCCTGTGCATAACACTACAAACACAAACACGCACACCACAGTCCCTGTACGCAGCACTACAAACATACACACACCACGGTCCCTGTACACACTACTGCAAGCAGACACACACACCAGTCTCTGTACACCACACTACAAACAAACACACAAACATGCACACACACACACACACACACACACACACACACGCACAGTCCCTGAACACACCACTAACACACACACACCACAGTCCCTGTACTCAATACTGCAAACACACATGCACCACAGTCCCTGTACACAACACTACAAACACATGCAACACAGTCCCTGTACACACCACTACAAAAACACACACAAAGCACAGTCCCTGTACACAGCACTACAAACACACACCCACAAGCACACACCACTGTCTCTGAACACAACACTACAAACACACACACACACACACACACACACACCACGGTCCTTGTACACAACAATACAAACACACACACACACCACAGTCCCTGTCCACAACGCTACAAACAGACACACACACACCACAGTCCCTGTACACAATACAAACACACACAGACTGCAGTCCCTGTACACAACACTACAAACACATACACACATACACACACACACACACACACACACACACACCCCACAGACCCTGTACATAACACTACAAACACACACACACACCACAGTCCCTGTACACACCACTACAAACACACACACACCACAGTCTCTGCACACAACACACACACCACAGTCTCTGTACACACCACATACACACCACAGTCCCTGTACACAACACAGCAAACACACATGCACCACAGTCCCTCTACACAACACTACAAAAACACTCATGCACCACAGTTCCTGTACACATCAATACAAACACACACACACCACAGTCCCTGTGCACAACGCTACAAACAGACACACACACACACCACAGTCCCTGTACACAATACAAACACACACAGACTGCAGTTCCTGTACACAACACTACAAACACACACACACAGACACACACACACACACACACACACACACACCCCACAGACCCTGTATATAACACTACAAACACACACACACACACCACAGTACCTGTACACAACACTACAAACACACACACACACAGAACTGCCCCTGTAGACACTACTACAAACACACACACAAGCACACATCACTGTCTCTGAACACAACACTACAAACACACACACAGCACAGTCCCTGTACACACTACAAACACACACACACCACGGTCCCTGTACTCAAAACTACAAACACACGCACACAGCACAGTCCCTGTACACATCACAACAAACACACACACACACCACGGTCCCTGTACAGAAAACTACAAAAACATGCACACAGCACAGTCCCTGTACACAACACAACAAACACACATACACACACACCACTGTCCCTGTATACACCACTACAAACACACACACACCACAGTCTCTGCACACAACACACACACCACAGTCTCTGTACACACCACATACACATCACAGTCCCTGTACACAACACAGCAAACATACATGCACCACAGTCCCTGTACACAACACTACAAACACACTCACGCACCACAGTCCCTGTACACAACACTACAAACACAAGCACCACAGTCCCTGTACACATCAGTACAAACGCACACAGACACCACAGTCTCTGTACACAACACTACAAACACACACACACACCACGGTCCCTGTACACAACACTACAAACACACACACACCTCACAGTTTCTGTACGCAACAACACAAACACACACACGCGCCACAGTCCCTGAACAAACCACTGCAAACACACACACACACACACACACACACACACACCACAGTCTCTGTACACAGCACTACAAACACACACACACACCACAGTCCCTGAACAAACCACTGCAGACACACACACACACACACACACACACACACACACACACACACAACAGTCTCTGTACACAACAGTACAAACACACACACACGCACCACAGTCCCTGTACACACACACACACACACGACACGGTCCCGGTACACAACACTACAAACACACACACACACACACACACAAACACACAGTAACTGAACACACCACAAACACACACACACCACAGTCTCTGCACACAACTCAACCCACACACAGCACAGTCTCTGTACACACCACATACACACAATAGTCTCTGCACGCAACACAAAAAACACACACACACCTCACAGTTTCTGTACACAACACAAACACACACACGCGCCACAGTCCCTGTACAAACCACTGCAAACACACACACACACACACACTCCAGAGTGCCTGTACATAACACTACAAACTCAAACACACACACCACAGTCCTGTACACAACACAGCAAACACACAAACACATGCACACACACACATACACCAACACCACAGTCCTTGCACACAACACTACAAACACACACACACCACAGTATCTGTACACACCACATACACATCACAGACCCTGTACATAACACTACAAACACACACACACACCACAGTCCTTGTACACAACACTACAAACACACACACAGAACTGTCCCTGTAGACACTACTACAAACACACACACACAAACACACATCACTGTCTCTGAACACAACACTACAAACACAGACACACAGCACAGTCCCTGTACACACTACAAACACACACACACCACGGTCCCTGTACAGAAAACTACAAAAACACGCACACAGCACAGTCCCTGTACACACCACTACAAACACACACACACATGCACACAGTCACACACCACAGTCCTTGTAAACAATACTACAAACACACACAGACACACCCACACACACACACACACACAGAAACACACAGTCCCTGAACACAACACAGCAAACAAACATACACCACAGTCCCTGTACACAACACTACAAACACACACACCCCACAGTTAGTGTACACAAGAACACAAACACACACACGCGCCACAGTCCCTGTACAAACCACTGCAAACACACACACACACACACCCCACAGACCCTGTACATAACACTACAAACACACACACACCACAGTCTCTGTACACAACACTACAAACACACACACACAGAACTGTCCCTGTACACATTATGCAAACACACACACACAAACACACATCACTCTCTCTGAACACAACACTACAAACACACACACACAGCACAGTCCCTATACACACTACAAACACACACACACCACGGTCCCTGTACACAAAACTACAAACACACACACACACCACGGTCCCTGTACAGAAAACTACAAAAACACGCACACAGCACAGTCACTGTACACAACACAACAAACACACACACACACCACGGTCCCTGTACACACCACTACAAACACACACACACACACCACAGTCTCTGTAAACCACACTACAAACACACATACACATGCACACAGTCACACACCACAGTCCTTGTACACAATACTACAAACACACACAGACACACCCACACACACACACACACACACACACACAAACACACAGTCCCTGAACACACCACAAACACACACACACCACAGTCTCAGGACACAACACACACACATCACAGTCTCTGTACACACCACATACACATCACAGTCCCTGAACACAACACAGCATACAAACATACACCACAATCCCTGTACACAACACTACAAACACACACAGACACACACACCACAGTCCCTGTACACAACAACACAAACACACACACGCGCCACAGTCCCTGTACAAACCACTGCAAACACACACACACACACACACACACACAGTCTCTGTACACAACACTACAAACACACACACGCACCACAGTCGCTGTACACACACACACACACACACACACACACGACTGGGTCCCGGTACACAACACTACAAACACACACACACACACACACACACAGAGTTCCTGAACACACCACAAACACACACACCACAGACCCTGCACACACTACATAGACACACGTACACACACAAACATACACACACACAAAAGTGTCCCGGTACACAAATCACACACACACACACACACACACACACACACACACACACACACACACACTCACACACACACACACTCACACACACACACACACACACTGCCTGAACACAACACAAACACAAACACAAACACACCACAGTCCCTGTACACAACACTACAAACACACACACACACACACACACACACACACACACACAGACACACACACACTCCAGAGTGCCTGTGCATAACACTACAAACACAAACACACACACCAGAGTCCCTGTACGCAGCACTACAAACATACACACACCACGGTCCCTGTACACACTACTACAAGCACATACACACACCAGTCTCTGTACACCACACTACAAACACACACACACACACATGCACACACACACTCACACGCACACACACACACACAGTCCCTGAACACACCACAAACACACACACACCACAGTCTCTGCACACAACACAACACACACACCACAGTCTCTGTACACACCACATACACACCACAGTCCCTGTACACAATACTGCAAACACACATGCACGACAGTCCCTGTACACAACACTACAAAAACACTCACGCACCACAGTTCCTGTACACAACACTACAAACACACACACAAAGCACAGTCCCTGTACACAGCACTACAAACACACACACACCACAGTCCCTGTGCACAACGCTACAAACAGACACACACACACACCGCAGTCCCTGTACACAACACTACAAACACACACACACAAATACACCTCACTGTCTCTGAACACACCACTACAAACACACACACACACCACAGTCCTTGTACACACTACAAACACACACACCCCCAGTCTCTGTACACAATAATACAAACACACACACACACACACACACACACACCACACTCTCTGTACACAACACTACAAACACACACATACATCACAGTCCCTGTACACACACACACACACACACACACACTCACATACATTCCCTGTGCACAACACTACAAACACACACACGTACCACACTCCCTGTACACACCACTACAAACACACACACACACACCACAGTATCTGTACACGACACTACAACACACACACATGCACACACACACACCACCGTCCCTCTACACAACACTAGAAACACACACACACACACACACACTCACACACTCACACTCAGACACACACACACACACACACACAGTCCCTGAACACAACACTAACACAAACATACCACAGTGCCTGTACACAACACTACAAACACACACACACACACAAACACACACACACACACACACATACTCCAGAGTGCCTGTGCATAACACTACAAACACAAACACACACACCACAGTCCCTGTACACAACACTACAAACACACACACACAGAACTGTCCCTGTAAATAATACTACAAACACACACACACAAATACACATTACTGTCTCTGAACACAATACTACAAGCACACACACACACCAGTCTCTGTACACCACACTACAAACACACACACACACATGCACACACATACTCACACGAACACACACACACACAAACAGTCCCTGAACACACCACAAACACACACACCACAGTCTCTGCACACAACACAACATACACACCACAGTCTCTGTACACACCACATACACACCACAGTCCCCGTACACAATACTGCAAACACACATGCACCACAGTCCCTGTACACAACACTACAAAAACACTCACGCACCACAGTTCCTGTACACATCAATACAAACACACACACACCACAGTCCCTGTGCACAACGCTACAAACAGACACACACACACCACAGTCCCTGTACACAATACAAACACATACAGACTGCAGTCCCTGTACACAACACTACAAGCACACACATGTACCACAGTCTCTGTACACACCACTACAAGCACAGACACACACCACAGTCCTTGTACACAACACTACAAACACACACACACACACACACACACACACATAGTCCCTGAACACACCACAAACACACACACATACCACAGTCTCTGCACACAACACACACACCAGAGTCTCTGTACACACCACATACACACCACAGTCCCTGTGCACAACACAGCAAACACACATGCACCACCGTCCCTGTACACAACACGACAAACACACACACAAAGCACAGTCCCTGTACACAGCACTACAAACACACACACACCACAGTCCCTGTGCACAACGCTACAAACAGACACACACACACCACAGTCCCTGTACACAATACAAACACACACAGACTGCAGTCCCTGTACACAACACTACAAACACACACACACACACACAACCCACAGACCCTGTACATAACACTACAAACACACACACACACATAGACACACAGAGTCCCTGAACACACCACAAACACACACACAGCACAGTCTCTGTACACAACACACACACCACAGACCTGATACAGACCACATTCACACCACAGTCCCTGAACACAACACAGCAAACACACATGCACCACAGTCCCTGTACACAACACTACAAACACACGCACTACAGTCCCTGTACACAACACTAGAAACACACACACACACACCAGAGTCTCTGTACACAACACTACAAACACACACACACAAATACACACACACCACAGTCCCTGTACACAACACTGCAAACACACACACCCCACAGTCTCTGTACACAATACAAACACACACACACACACACACACACACACACACACACACACACACCATAGTCACTGTACACAACACTACAAACACACACACGCACCACAGTCCCTGTACACACACACATACACACACACACACACAACACGGTCCCAGTACACAACACTACAAACAAACACACACACACACACACACACACACAGAGTCCCTGTACACAACACTGCAAACACACAGACGTACCGCAGTCCCCGTACACACCACTACAAGCACAGACACACACCACAGTCCTTGTACACAACACTACAAACACACACACACACACAGAGTCCCTGAACACAGCACAAACACACACACACACCACAGTCTCTGCACACAACACACACACCACAGTCTCTGTATACACCACATACACACCACAGTCCCTGAACACAACACAGCAAACACACATGCACCACCGTCCCTGTACACAACACTACAAAAACACTCATGAACCACAGTCCCTGTACACAACCCTACAAACACACGCACCATAGTCCCTGTACACACCACTACAAACACACACATACACCACAGTCTCTGTACACAACACTACAAACACACACACACATACACACACACAGACACACACCACAGTACCTGTACACAACAGAAAACACACACACCACAGTCTCTGTGCACAACACACACACACACACACACACACACACATACACACACACACACACAGACACACACCACAGTACCTGTACACAACAGAAAACACACACACCACAGTCTCTGTGCACAACACACACACACACACACACACACAACACAGTCCAGGTACACAAAACTACAAACACACACACACACGCACACACACACACACACACACACACACACAAACACACAGTCCCTGAACACACCACAAACACACACACACCACAGTCTTTGCACACAACACAACCCACACACAGCACAGTCTCTGTACACACCACCTACACACAATAGTCTCTGCACGCAACACTAAAAACACACACACACACCACATTCCCTGTACACAACACTACACAAATACACACACACACACACACACTCCAGAGTGCCTGTACATATCACTACAAACTCAAACACACAAACCACAGTCCCTGTACACAACACAACAAACACACAAACACATGTACACACACACACACACACACAAACACCAGTCCTTGCACACAACACTACAAACACACACACACCACAGTATCTGTACACACCACATACACACCACAGTCCCTGTACAGAACACAGCAAACACACATGCACCACAGTCCCTGTACACACCACTACAAACACACACACACAAGCACACACCACAGTCTCTGAACACAACACTACAAACAAACACACACACGCACCACAGTCGCTGTACACACACACACACACACACACACACACACACGACTGGGTCCCGGTACACAACACTACAAACACACACACACACACACACACACACACACACACACACACACACACACAGAGTCCCTGAACACACCACAAACACACACACACACCACAGTCCCTGTACATAGCACAGCAAACACACATGCAGCACAGTCCCTGTAGACAACACTACAAAAACACTCATGCACCACAGTCTGTGTACACAACACTACAAACACACACACACATACACACACACACACACACAGAGTTCCTGAACACACCACAAACACACACATTACACAGTCCCTGTACAAACCACTAGAAACACACACACACACACACACACACACACACACACACACACCACAGTCTCTGTACACAACACTACAAACACACACACGCACCACAGTCCCTGTAGACACGCACACACACTCACACACATTCCCTGTGCACAACACTACAAACACACACACGTACCACACTCCCTGTACACACCACTACAAACACACACACACACCACAGTCTCTGTACACCACACTACAAACACACACACATGCACACACACACACCACAGTCCTTCTACACAACACTACAAACACACACACGCACACACACACACACACACACACACACACAGAGTTCCTGAACACACCACAAACACACACACCACAGACCCTGCACACACTACATAGACACACGTACACACACAAACACACACACACACAACAGTGTCCTGGTACACAAATCACACACACACACACACACACACACTCACTCACACACACACACACTCACACACACACACACACACACACACTGCCTGAACACAACACAAACACAAACACAAACACACCACAGTCCCTGTACACAACACTACAAAGACACACACACACACACACACACACAGACACACACACACTCCAGAGTGCCTGTGCATAACACTACAAACACAAACACACACACCAGAGTCCCTGTACGCAGCACTACAAACATACACACACCACGGTCCCTGTACACACTATTACAAGCACACACACACACCAGTCTCTGTACACCACACTACAAACACACACACGCCCATGCACACACACACTCACATGCACACACACACACACAGTCCCTGAACACACCACAAAGACACACACACCACAGTCTCTGCACACAACACAACACACACACCACAGTCTCTGTACACACCACATACACACCACAGTCCCTGTACACAATACTGCAAACACACAGGCACCACAGTCCCTGTACATAACACTACAAACACAGACACAAGGCACAGTCCCTGTACACAGCACAACAAACACATACACACAAACACACACCACTGTCTCTGAACACAACACTACAAACACACACACACACACACACACACACACACACACACACACCACGGTCCTTGTACACAACAATACAAACACATACACACCACAGTCCCTGTACACAATACAAACACACACAGATTTCAGTCCCTGTACACAACACTACAAACACACACACACATACACACACACACACACACCCCACAGACCCTGTACATAACACTACAAACACACACACACCGCAGTCCCTGTACACAACACTACAAACACACACACACAAATACACCTCACTGTCTCTGAACACACCACTACAAACACACACACACACCACAGTCCCTGTACACACTACAAACACACACACACACCACAGTCCTTGTACACACTACAAACACACACACCCCCAGTCTCTGTACACAATAATACAAACACACACACACACACACACACACACACACCACAGTCTCTGAACACAACACTACAAACACACACATACACCACAGTCCCTGTACACACACACACACACACTCACATACATTCCCTGTGCACAACACTACAAACACACACACGTACCACACTCCCTGTACACACCACTACAAACACACACACACACACCACAGTATCTGTACACGACACTACAACACACACACATGCACACACACACACCACAGTCCTTCTACACAACACTACAAACACACACACACACACACACACACACAGAGTCCCTGAACACAACACAAACACAAACATACCACAGTGCCTGTACACAACACTACAAACACACACACACACACACACACACACACACACATACTCCAGAGTGCCTGTGCATAACACTACAAACACAAACACACACACCACAGTCCCTGTACGCAGCATTACAAACATACACACACCACGGTCCCTGTACACACTACTATAAGCACACACACACACCAGTCTCTGTACACCACACTACAAACACACACACACATATGCACACACATACTCACACGCGCACACACACACACACACACACACACACACACACACACAGTCCCTGAACACACCACAAACACACACACCACAGTCTCTGCACACAACACAACACACACACCACAGTCTCTGTACACACCACATACACACCACAGTCCCCGTACACAATACTGCAAACACACATGCACCACAGTCCCTGTACACAACACTACAAAAACACTCACGCACCACAGTTCCGGTACACATCAATACAAACACACACACACCACAGTCCCTGTGCACAACGCTACAAACAGACACACACACACCACAGTCCCTGTACACAATACAAACACACGCAGACTGCAGTCCCTGTACACAACACTACAAGCACACACATGTACCACAGTCCCTGAACACACCACAAACACACACACATACCACAGTCTCTGCACACAACACACACACCAGAGTCTCTGTACACACCACATACACACCACAGTCCCTGTACACAACACAGCAAACACACATGCACCACCGTCCCTGTACACAACACTACAAACACACACCAAAGCACAGTCCCTGTACACAGCACTACAAACACACACACACCACAGTCCCTGTGCACAATGCTACAAACAGACACACACACACCACAGTCCCTGTACACAATACAAACACACACAGACTGCAGTCCCTGTACACAACACTACAAACACACACACACACACACACACACACACAACCCACAGACCCTGTACATAACACTACAAACACACACACACACATACACACACAGAGTCCCTGAACACACCACAAACACACACACACACCACAGTCTCTGTACACAACACACACACCACAGACCTGATACAGACCACATTCACACCACAGTCCCTGAATACAACACAGCAAACACACATGCACCACAGTCCCTGTACACAACACTACAAACACACTAACGCACCACAGTCCCTGAACACAACACTACAAACACACGCACTACAGTCCCTGTAAACACCACTAGAAACACACACACACACCAGAGTCTCTGTGCAGAACACTACAAACACACACACACAAATACACACACACCACAGTCCCTGTACACAACACTGCAAACACACACACACACCCCACAGTCTCTGTACACAATACAAACACACACACACACACACACACACACACCATAGTCACTGTACACAACACTACAAACACACACACGCACCACAGTCCCTGTACACACACACATACACACACACACACACACACATACACACACACACACACACACACACAACACGGTCCCAGTACACAACACTACAAACACACACACGTACCGCAGTCCCTGTACACACCACTACAAGCACAGACACACACCACAGTCCTTGTACACAACACTACAAACACACACACACACACACACACACACAGAGTCCCTGAACACACCACAAACACACACACGCACCACAGTCTCTGCACACAACACACACACCAGAGTCTCTGTACACACCACATACACACCACAGTCCCTGTACACAACACAGCAAAAACACATGCACCACCGTCCCTGTACACAACACTACAAAAACACTCATGAACCACAGTCTCTGTACACAAAAATACAAACACACGCACACAGCAGAGTCCCTGTACACAACACAACAAACACACACACCACACACACTCCAGAGTGCCTGTACATAACACTACAAACTCAAACACACACACCACAGTCCCTGTACACAACACAGCAAACACACAAACACATGAACACACAACACAGTCCCAGTACACAAAACTACAAACACACACACACACACACACACACACACACACACACACACACACACACTGTCCCTGAACACAACACAAACAGAAACACACCACAGTCTCTGTACACCACACTACAAACACACACACACATGCACACACACACACACCACAGTCCTTGTACACAACTCTACAAACACAGACACACACACACACACACTCCAGAGTGCCTGTACATAACACTACAAACTCAAACACACTCACCACAGTCCCTGTACACAACACAGCAAACACACAAACACATGCACACACACACACACACACACACACAAACACCACAGTCCTTCCACACAACACTACAAACACACACACACCACAGTATCTGTACACACCACATACACACCACAGTCCCTGTACAGAACACAGCAAACACACATGCACCACAGTCCCTGTACACAACACTACAAACACACACACACAAGCACACACCACAGTCTCTGAACACAACACTACAAACACACACACACACCACAGTCCTTGTACACACTACAAACACACACACACACCACAGTCTCTGTACACAACAACACAAACACACACATGCGCCACAGTCCCTGTACAAACCACTGCAAACACACACACACACACACACACACACCACAGTCTCTGTACACAACACTACAAACACACTCACACAGCATAGTCCCTGCACATAACACAACACACACACACCACAGACTCTATACACAGCACTACGAACACACACACACACACACACACACACACATGCACACCACTGTCTCTGTACACAACACACACAAACACACACACACACACACACACACACACACACACCACAGTCCCGGTACACAAAACTACAAACACACACACACACACCACAGTCTCTGTAAACACCACACGCACACCACAGGCCCTGCACACTCTACAAAGACACACACACGCACACACACCACTGTCTCTGTACACAACACAACACACACACACACACACAGGCACACACAACACACACACATACAACATAGTCCCGGTATAGAAAACTACTAACACACACACACCGCAGTCCCTGTACACAACACTACAACCACACACACACAGCTAGTCAATGTACACAACACAACAAACACTCACACGCACCACAGTCCCTGTACACACCACTACAAACACACACACACACACACACACACACACACACACACACACACACACACACACACACACACATACCATAGTCTCTGTATACAACACTACAAACACACACACTCCACAGTCCCAGCACACAACACTACAAACACACCACTGTCCCTGTACACAACACGACAAACACGCAGACACGCCACAGTCCCTGTACACACTACAAACACACACACCCCACAGTCTCTCTACACACCACTACAAACACACATACACACACACCACAGTCCCTGCACACAACAGTACAAACACACACACACAGCACAGTCTCTGTACACACCACAAACACACACACACACCACAGTCCCTGTACACAAAACTACAAACACACACACACACCACAGTACCTGTACACAACACTACAAACACACACACACCACAATCCTTTTACACACTACAAACACACACACACACCACAGTCCCTGTACACACTACAAACACACACACACCACAGTCTCTGTACACTCCACTACAAACACACACACACCACAGTCCCTGCACACAGCACTACAAACACACACACCACAGTCCCTGTACACAACACTACAAACACACACACACACGCACCACAGTCCCTGTACACACCACAAACACACACACAGCACAGTCTCTGTACACAACACTACAAACACACACACGCACCACATTCCCTGTACGCAGCACTACAAACACACACACACCACAGTCCCTGTACACAACATTAGAAACGCACACACACGCATCACAGTCCCTGTACACAACACCGCAAACACACACGCACTACAGTCCCTGTGTGCAACACTGCAAACACACACACACCACAGTCTCTGTATACAATACTACAAACACACACACACACACACACACACCGCAGTCCCGGTACACAACACCACAAACACACACACACCACAGTCTCTGTACACAACACTATGAACACACACGCAGGCACAAACACACATGCACGCCACTGTCTTGGTACATAACACACACACACACATCACAGTCCCTGTACACAACGCAAAACACACACACCACAGTCTCTGTAAACACAACACACACACCACAGACCCTGCACACACTACAAAGACACACACACAAACACACACACACACACACACACACACCACTGTCTCTGTACACAACACTACAATCTCTCTCTCTCTCTCTCTCTCTCTCTCATCCTGCCGATGTGGAACACCAGCAGGGATCCATAGCGCCTTCACAGACCAGTTTATTATAACTGATTTACTTGATGTTAATTATAGTATGTGGTAGCAGGACAGTGCAAATGAATTGGTAAATTGGTTTATTATGGTCACGTTTGTTGAGGTATGACAATGTTGCAAATGGTGAGAGTTTCCAGTGATGACTGCTCGAGCACCTCAAATGAACAAGTAGATAAAGATGAACCTTAGGACCCTCGACACACCTGCACTTCTACCCCCAACCCAGTGTGGGTGGGTCTGTGTGTATGAATATAACTGAGGTTCGGTGTGACTGACTATGCGTGCTCGTTGTTGCAAGTTAGTGTGTCACACTCTCTGTGAGTGTCTGTGAATCAGGGGTTCAGCAGTGACACCCCAGCCGGTTCGCGGCTCGACCAAGCCAGGCAGCACCCGCCCCATTCGCCCGCTGTGCGGCTCCTTTAAGGCGGCTCCTCCCTGACCGAGTCCTCACGTCATCGGGGAAATGGCGAACGGCTGCTGACCGCCAACATCAATCAGTACTCGAGGCCTCCCTCCCACCCCCAGCAGTCGGAGTCCCACCCCCGGCACCCGACCCCCGGGCCGGCACCCCACAACCGCTGCTCGGACACACCGCCGGCCGCCTCCCTCCCTCCCCCCGGGTCCCACCGCCGCTACCGGAAAAAAGTTTCCCCAAAAGTTCGGGAAAGTTTGTGCGGCCGGGGGGAGGGGACCGGAGCCGGGTTGCGTGAACCGGGAGCGGGCGATGCCCTGTCGCCTGGTCCCGGACACCGGCGGAAATTGCTGAGCCACTCCCGGGAGCTGGGAATGCCGGAGGGTGGCAGGAGCCCGGTGTCGGTGAGGGAGGGAGATAAGAGAGAAAAAGGTGGGGGTAGAGTGGTGGGTAGGAGACAGGGAATGGAGGGTGGGGGAAGGGGTGGGTGGGGGAGGAGGGGCAGGTGGGTGGGGGAGGAGAGGAAGGTGGAAAGGAGGTAGATGGGGAGGGTGAGGAGGAGGGAGTGGGTGAGGGAGGTAGGAAGGGGGGTGAGTGGGGAGGAGGGGAGAAAGGGGTGGGTGGGAGAGGGGGAGGAGGAGAGGGTGGGGGGTGAGGGTTGGCAGTGATTGGGTAGGGTGGTGCATGATGACAAGTGAGTAGGGGAGAGGTGTTCAGAGGCGAGACGGTAGACGTGAAGAGAGGGTAAGGGACGGGGAGTGAGGTGGAGTGTGAGGGAAGTGGGGGTAGTTGAAGGGTGAAGGAGGGATGGTGGGGGTGAAGGGGAGGGAAGTGGGAGATTGAGGTGTGGTATTTGGTTGGGATTTTGGATTTTGTTGACCTTTATTCCTTGACCGCACCCCCCCCCCCCAGGTTCAAGTGTGATTGGTTGCTGAGCAAGGTCACCATGGCAGGGGCCTCGGTGAAGGTGGCTGTTCGTGTCCGTCCCTTCAGCCCCCGGGAGCTGCGTTTGAATGCCACCTGTATCATCCACATGTCTGGCAACTGCACCAGTGAGCATCACGCTTGGGGTGGGGGTTGTGGTTCAGGGAAAGGGGTCGTTAGGAGTGTGTTTGGGTTGGTGGGGGCTGGGGGGGGGGTTGGAACTGTAGCTTTGCTGTCTTCCCTTGGGTCTCTTCCTGTAATCCCCACTGTAAATCCTGTGGGTGGGGGAGTTATCTGCAAAGGGGGAGGGTTCTGTGGATGGTGTGTCGTCTGATCCCCACTGTAAATCCTGTGGGTGGGGGAGTTATCTGCAAAGGGGGAGGGTTCTGTGGATGGTGTGTCGTCTGATCCCCACTGTAAATCCTGTGGGTGGGGGAGTTATCTGCAAAGGGGGAGGGTTCTGTGGATGGTGTGTCGTCTGATCCCCACTGTAAATCCTGTGGGTGGGGGAGTTATCTGCAAAGGGGGAGGGTTCTGTGGATGGTGTGGGGTATTGGAATGTACTTATGGTGACACTTTCTTTCTCTCCCCCCTCCACCTCCACCTCCACCTCCACCTCCACCTCCCCTTCCACCTCCCCTTCCACCTCCCCTTCCACCTCCCCTTCCACCTCCCCTTCCACCTCCCCTTCCACCTCCCCTTCCCTTTCCCGACAGGTATTACAAATCCCAAACAGACAAAAGATGCCCCCAAGTCTTTCACCTTCGACCACTCGTACTGGTCACACGGCTCGGTGAGAGCAGGAGGGAGGGGGTTGCTGGGGAGGTGGGCAGGGAGACACAGCCCATAAAGTGAAGGGTGAGGCACACTCATCAGTGGGTGCTGGTAGTAGGAACCCGTGGATGGAGGGCAGTAGGGATTTGGGCTGTGTCCACAACGACCGTTCCTCGTGTGCTGGGATGGTGGGGAAGTGGAGAAGAGGGTCAGAGTGGGAGGGAGTGAGGGTAAGGAGGGGGTAAGCATGAGGATTATGGGAGAGGGAGTGGGTTCAGAGGCTGGGAGTGAGGGGGGAGTCTGGCACTGGGTACATACCCCCCGGTCTCATCCCACCCCACCCTTGTCTCCAGCCTGAGGACCCAGGGTTCGTGTCCCAGCGGCATTTGTACCTGGACCTGGGGGAGGAGATGTTGCTTCACGCTTTCCAGGGCTACAACATCTGTGTGTTGGCATATGGACAGACCGGCGCAGGCAAGTCCTACACCATGGTGGGGCGGCCAGTCTCTGAACCAGGACTCATCCCACAGGTCAGTACCCCTCCTCTCTGAACCCTCCTGAGCCTCCTCCCCTCCAACCAACTACCTCACCTCTTTGCCCTGTCATGTTGTAAGTCTGTTTACTGATGTTATGTCTGCCGAGGTACAATGGAAGGCTGCACTGAGGTAGAACAATGTAAGACAATTCGGAATGCAGAATGAAGTGGAACGGCTGCAGAGAAATGCCGTGCAGGTAGACGGTAGGGTACAATGTTGATAATGAGATCAAGGAGACCCTTCAAGAGTCTGATAACAGCTTCAAAGTACATTTATTATGGAACTATGTATGCAATGTACAACCCTGAGATTTGCCTTCCCACAGACAGCCACCGAACCCGTTCAAAGAAAAACATCAACTTCCCCACCCCACATGCAAAAGAAAAACAAATTACACAAATGGCAACAAAACTATCGAGCAAAAGACACAGGATGTAAAGCATCTTGCGAGTCCAGGCACGGTCAGTTGGGTTCAGTGTTTGATATCTGCTGTCCTCGAGCCTGGTAGGAGGTGATTTCAGGTTTTTGTATCAACCTGTCCGATGGGAGAAGGGAGAACGTCCGGCGTGGTTGGGGTCTTTGATAGATTGCTTAGCAGCCAGAGCCCATGGAGGGAAGATTGGTTTCTGTGCTGTGTCCACAACTCTCTGCACGTTCTCATGATCACAGGCAGAACAGTCGCCATACCAAGCCCTGATCAATCCAGCTGGGATGCTTTCTGTGGTGGATAGATAAGTATGCAGGAGGTCTGAATATCGGTGGGGTTGTGACAGTGTCAAAGGGTATAACAGGTCCAGAGGGGGAGGAATGGCCGATAGAGTCTAACCTCGCCAATTGGGGGCTATGAGACTGCTTTGGGAGTGAGTGAAGGGCAATGCACTGTTCATGCTTGGATGTTGTACAAGGTGGGGGGTGTTTCCAGGCTGGGGGTCCCTAACTGACACTCCCCTCTGTCTCCCCACAGCTCTGTGAGGACCTGTTCTCCAGGATCGAGAGTAGCCGCAGTGATGAGCTGTCACACTCAGTGGAGGTAATGGTGCTATCGGGGTGAGCAGAGGGTCATGGGAAGAGTCAGAGGGTAATGGGTCAGGGTTCAAGACTGTTTCTGCTGATGAGAGGAGTTGGAGGGTGAGGGAAGGAATCAGAGGATGAGGGAAGGGATTGTAAGGTGAAAGGTCAGGGTGAGGGGTCAGAGGTGGAATGTTCAGTGTGAGGGGAGGGGTTAGAGACTCAGAGATCAGGGTCAGAGTTCCATAGGAAGCAGGGAGACTGGGCTGAGGGGTGACATTGTAGAGGAGTGGAGCAAGGGTCAGAAGTGACCCTGTGATCACTAACCTTTGCCTTTTGCCATGCAGGTCAGTTACATGGAGATCTACTGTGAGCGTGTACGTGACCTCCTAAACCCCAGGAGCGGAGGGAACCTACGAGTGAGGGAGCACCCCTTGCTCGGCCCCTACGTGGAGGGTCTATCTCGGCTGGCGGCCACCAGCTCCCACCACATCGCTGAGCTCATGGACTGCGGCAACCGGGCCCGGTGTGCAGGGTGGGAGGGGGGGTGGTGGCCAGAGGGTAGGGGTTGGGGTCAGGGGTCAGTGGCTGTGGTTCAGGACTGTGTCAGTGGGCGAGGGCAGGGATCAGTCAGGATCAGGAGGTGGCCTTGGGGTCAGTGTGTAGGGATCAGGGTCAGAGGTCAGTGGGTGGGATTCAATGGATAGTGGAAATCTGAAGGTGGGCTTTGGGGTCACTGGGTGGGGTTCAGGGTCAAGGGTCAGTGGAGATCTGAGGGGTGGGCTTTGGGTCAATGTGTGGGGGTTAGGGGGTCAGTGGAAATCTGAAGGTGGGCCTTGAGGTCAATAGGTGAGGTTCAGGGATCAGTGGGGATCTGAGGGTGAGCTTTGGGGTCAATGAGTGGGGTTTAGGTCAGCGGTCATCACTGTGGTTCTTGGGGTACGGCAGGGGAAATAGTGCATGGTATGAAACCATATCACATTGAAGCACACCCTTTGGCCCATCTAATCCATGCTGAGGACAGGGGGTCATGTGCTGAGGGTCAGAGGGCAGGTGGAACAGTGCCTTCAGGGATTGGGTTCAGGGCAGAGGTCTGAGGTGGGGTCAGGGGTGGTTGGAGTTGGCAGCAGTGGGGGCAGTTAGGAGCAGTGATCGGAGTCAAAGTCAGGGTCAGGGCAGAGGTTGGGGTGAGGGACAACTCTGTTGACCCTGATCTCCTCCACAGGACAGTCGCTGCCACCAACATGAATGAAGCCAGCAGCCGCTCTCACGCAGTCTTCACCATCATCTTCACCCAGAAACGGCACGACTCCGTGACTGAGCTCTCCACTGAGAGGGTAAGCGGGGCAGGGGTTGTGGTGGGGATGGATGGCGGGGGCTTTGGGGGTGGTGTGGCGAGGGGAGGGTAGGGTTCAGGGAATGGGACAGATGACTACAATGAGCCCACCCCACTGCTGAGATGGGGTGAGATGTGTGGGGCTCATGGGGGGGGGGTGCATGGGATAGCTACTCCTTCCCCCACTGACTGCTGTCTCCCTTCCCCAGGTCAGCAAGATCAGCCTGGTGGATTTGGCAGGAAGTGAAAGGGCAGATGCCGCTGGGACAAAGGGCACGAGGTTAAAGGTAAGATGTGTTTGTAGCTGATCACTCCCTTCCCAAGTGAGGCTTAGCCCCCCTTTCCACCACCTCAGTCAAGACCTCCATCAGCTCCAGCCTCCCAGACAATCTCGCCCCACTGCAGTTGGCCTCCGGCTAAATCAGATCCACATGGGACCTGGCAGTCATGCACTCATCTCTAGAACATATGGATCAAAAAGATCTATATCAAACCTGTCGATTGACTATAGGTCTGCCTTCAATACCAAACAAATTAGTCTTCAAATTCCTTGTCCTACAACTCAGCACCTCCCTCTGGATCCCGAGCTTCCTGGCAGGTAAATGTAGGCAGAATCAGGTTTATTGTCACTGACATGTATTGTGAAATTTGTTTTTTGCTGCAGCGGTACATAAAACACACGTATATGTATGGGGAGGGGCAGGGGCTGGTCGTGTCCATTCCAGAGCAGCTCTCTCACTTTTGGTCCCACCAGACACTCAGCCCTCACCTGGGGCTCCAAGTAGCTGTTTGCCTGTGACAGCAGCCACACCCTGATGCACTGCTTCGACAGGCGGGCTAAACCAGGTGAGGGCAGCCAGCAGCCTCGCACCCAGTGAGGTGGGACACGCCTGTCCCACCATGAAGAGTCGGGTCTGGCGGACTGAGCAGATGAGATCTACAGTGAGGTCTAACGGCCAGGGAGGCGGTTCTTCAATGCTGCATGGAGAGCAAAGGGCATGACAAGGCACAGAAGGTGCCATTGTCATCCACTGCAACCAGGGGAGACCCCTGTATGTGACGCTTGTTCGCACGACTGGACTCGGACGTCTGAGTATTCCACTGTAAAAACTCTCCCACACAGGCTTCCTGTCAATGTCGAACATGACTGACAACCACCATGTACCTGCATGCATGTGTGAGTATTTATTTATAAGATGAAACTAGTAGTGCAAAAAGAGAGCAAAACAAAGAAAAAATAGAGAGGCAGTGTACATGGGTTCATTGTCCATTCAGAAATCCTGTGGCGGAGGGGAAGAAGCTGTTCCTGAAACGTTGAGTGTGTGTCTTCACGCTCCTGTACCTCCTCCCGCTTGGGAGTAATGAGAAGAGGGCAGCATCACCTCTGCAGTTAACCTCAATATTGGCACCTTTCAAGGCTGCGTTCTCAGCCCCTTGGTCTACCCCTTGTACACTCGTGGCTGTGTGGCCAGACTCTGCTAATTCCAGCTGGATGTTTGCAGATGATACCACTGTATTGGGCCACGCCTCAAAGAACAGTGAGTCAGAGTACAGAAAGGAGACTGAGAGCTTGGTGATATGGTGTTCTGACAACAACCTTTCCCTCAAGCTCAGCAAAACAGCTGGCCATTGGCTTCAGGAAGTGGGGAGATGGTTGAAAGCTTCAGGTTTCTGCTTGTAGAAATCACCAATCATGCGGATGCTACTGCCAAGGATATACACCAGCACCTCTACTTCCTCAGGGGGGTAAAGAAATTCAGCATGTCCCTCTCAATCCTTTTTTTTAAATTGATGGATGATAGAAAGCATTGAACTGGATGCATGGCAGCTCAGTACAGCAACTGAGTGCAGAGGGTTGTGGGCACAGCTCAGCACATCACAGGATCTGGCCTTCCCTCCACGGACTCTGCCTACACTTACCACTGCCTCTGTGAAGCAGCCAGCAGATCAAAGACCCTCACCCACCCCAGACATTGTATTTTCTTAACCCCCCCCCCCCCCCAAACCATTAGGCAGAGGATACAAAAGCCTGAAAGTATGTGCCACCAGGCACAAGGACACTTAACAGACTCTTGAGGTCAAGTCAGGAACGTTCACACTGTGACCCTGCTAATCTGAAAGGAGACCATTACACGCCAGACCAAGTGATCCAGCGGGTGGTAAAAGGATAAACCCTCGACCCACTGGAAATCATGAAAATCGTTAGCCACAACATCGAAGGCTTCAACCACAGTAAAGCAGAAATCCTGGCAAACTTAAAACGGGACATCTTGTGTATGCAAGAAACTCATAGGCTGAACAACCAACCCCATGTGCCAAGAATGCACTTGGCTATTGACACCCCTAGCTAAACTTATCGAAGTGCAATCTTTGTTAAAGATAAATCTACAGTAATGAGCAAAGCAAACATCCAAGCTGGCTCAATGGAATTACTGAAAGTTGAAACAAAAACACATAAATATCATCTCAGTCTACAAACTCCCTAATGAACCATTCATGTGGCCACCTAACCTAGATCTCCAGGACAAAATGTACCTCATTATTGGTGACTTTTATAGCCAAAGCCTCAACTGGGGATACGAAGATGACCATGCAAATGCAGAAGTAGTTGTATCATGGACTCTAAACAACAGCCTTGAGCTACTATAAGAGTCAAAGGTCACCCTTACCTTCACAAGTGCCAGATGGAGAAAAGGATACAACCCAGACCTTGCTTTTGTTACCTCGGCAAGCTCCAACCTCTTCACACGAACAGTCCTCCAACACATACCCAAATCCCAACATTGTCCAGTCCAGAGAGAATCCCTTCCAGTTCTGAGATCTACCATCAAAGTACCTACCAAGAATTAACCTGAGGAAAGCGAATTGGACATCTTTCACAGAATCCCTTGATCAACTTATCGATACCATACCACCAGAACCTGATCATTATGATGAATTTGTCTGACTAATCTAGAAAGTAGCACAGCAGAACATACCTAGAGACTGCAAAACCAAATATATTCAGGGATTGACTAGTGATATCAGGCAAAGTTATGATGAGTATGTCAACTTATACGACCAAGACCCGTTTGGTCAAGACACAATTGAAATGGGAGAGTCAGTTCTGTCCCTACTGAGCCAAGAGAGACAACAGTATTGGCAAGAACTGATAGAAAACACAGACATGACCAAGAGCAGTAAGAAGGCATGGGCAACTGTTTGGAAACTCAACTCAGACAATAGACCACCACAGAGAATTGCTGTAAAACCCAATCAGGTTATCCACCAACTAATACTAAAGGGTCGACCAAACAACAAGGAACAGAGGAAAAAGAAAAAGCAACATCAGGAGATGGAGTCAGCTCTCTCAAATGGGAATAACAGCTTCCCACCCCTCACCCTAGAAGAATTAAAGGATGAAGTATCACAGCTAAAATCCAACAAAGCTGCTGGCATAGATAGGATTCTTAATGAATTCCTTAAACATCTTGGACCTAAAGCACTCCGCTGGCTTCTGTCCCTTTTTAACTGTTGCCTAAGGTCATTAAAAATACCTAAAAAGTAAAGAGCCAAAGTTGTTGCTCTCCTAGAACCCAATAAAGACCCCAACATTCCTAAAAATTACAGACCGATTTCCTTGCTCTGCACCCTCTATAAATTCTACAAGAGACTCCTACTGAAAAGAATATCCCCCTTAGTCGAAGATCTAACACCAGACCAAGCTGGGTTCAGGCCAGGCCCCTCTTGCTGCAGTCAAGTTCTGAACTTAACCCAGTATATTGAGGGCGGCTTTGAAATGCGACAAATTACAGGGGCAGTTTTTTGTTGACTTAGCAGCATATGACACTGTGAATCACAGACGCCTTCTACTGAAATTATCGAAAATGTTAAAGAACGAAACCACAGTCCAAAGTAATAAGAAGCCTCCTAGAAAATTGCAGATTTTATGTAGAAATGAATGGAATTAAGAGTAGATGACATCCACAAAAGAACGGACTACCAGAGGGATCAGTCCTGGCACCTCTACTATTCAATGCTTACACAAACGACCAACCAATCTTTCCTAACACAAGCAGGTTTATCTATGCAGACAACCTATGCATAGCAACACAAGCTAATTCTTTCCAAGAAGTTGAAGTATGACTTACAGCAGTCCTCGAAGCAATGAAGCAGTATTATGAAAAATGGTGTCTGAACCCAAATCCATCAAAAACTCAGTGTGTGCATTCTATCTGAGGAATCGAGCAACAGCTTGGAAACTCAAGATCTTCTGGTGTGGCACACTGGATAGGACGCTCTCATTTGCCACCCACATCCAAAGACTCTGAGGGAAAGTTGGCTCTTGCAATTCTCTCTTGAAAAAATTAGCAGGAACGAAATGGGGAGCTCACACGCTTAGATCAACTGCCCTAGCAATCTGCTATGCACTGGCAGAATACTGTGCACCTGTGTGGGGCAGATCAGCCCATGCGAAGACAATAGACCCGTTCCTTAACGAAGCCTGCCGAATAATCACAGGCATACTGCTCCCCACACCCACTAACGTCATTTACAGACTTGCAGGCATTGCTCCCCCAGAGACCCGAAGACACATTACAACAAAAATTGTAAAAGGTAAACAGAACTCAGATCTACGGCACCTACTACACCATCCTGTGCCAGTTTCCAACCGCCTAAAATGGAGGAAAAGCTTTGCTACGGTGGAGGAACTGCCACACAGAACATCCCCCCAAATATACAGGGTTGACCTCTGGCAACAAACAGCAGCCAGAACCTCAATCAGTACAGTGCAAGACCCCGCAGAAATGTTACCAGACGGGGCACTGCTTGACAGACGGAAGTGGTGCATTCTCAACAGAATGAGAGCGGGAGTTTGTAGGACGGGAGGCAATATGGTGAAGTGGGGTTTAAAGACCAGCGAATCCTGTGAGTGTGGTGAAAGGGTGCAGAACATTGAACACGTTCTGTGCAACTGCCCACTCTCACCTGATTTAGCTGACACCGACCATCAACCAAACAACACTAGAGTGGCTGGCTGTCTGGTGTGACAAGCTATGATGATGGGGTGTATATCAAAACTTGCCGTGCAATATGTTGCTTTCTGTTCACAACAGAATATTTTAAAATTTATTTTATTTTTTATTGCGACACTGTGTCGAATAGGCCTTTCCGGCTCTTTGAGCCACACCACCCAGCAACCCCGACTTAACCCTGACCCAACCACAATGACCAATTCATCTACCAACCGGAGCTGACCGGAGCACTCAATGGAAACCCGTGCGGTCGTGGGACAAACAAGTCACACGTGTCCGATGGTACAAACTCCTTATAGGGGGCAGCAGGAATTGAACCCGGGCCGCCTGTACTGTAAAGCCTTATGCTAACCACTACACTATCGTGCTGCCCCTGGGGGCTGCACAGAAGTGTTGTTACACTTTCTGGCACCAACGTAGCATGCCCAGCATGTGGACCCTTGGCCTCATAATCTACCTTGTTGTGATCTTGCACCTCGTTGTCCACACGCACTGACTGCACTGTCTCTGTAGCTGTGACACTTTATTCTGCATTCTGTTGTCTCTGCTACATATGGAATGGTTGGTATGGGTGGAATGCAGCTCATCACTATATCAGTACATCTGATAATGATACTGTAATTACCCTCTCCCCACCACTAATCTTCCCCAAATTACCTCCCAGTTTCACCTATCACCTTGTGCTTCTTCCTCCCCACCAGTCCTGCTGTAGGGTCCTGGTCCAAAATGTTGACTATTTACTCTTTTCCATAGATGCAGCCTGGCCTGCTGAGTTCCTCCAGCATTGTGTGTATGTTGCTTGGATTTCCAGATCTACAGATTTTCTTGTGTCTAGTTTTCACCAATTTCACAGTCTTCACCCATCGTCTCGTTCCTCCACCACTATCTCTCCCTCCCCCACACTGATCTCTGTCCACTCTCTCTGCAGGAAGGAGCCAACATTAACAAGTCCCTGACTACCCTGGGGAAGGTGATCTCTGCGTTGGCTGAAATGGTGAGTCTCTCACCCAGGGCTCTCCCACCTTCCCCCCCAGCCCCACTGACCAGACACCCCCACCCCCACCCCAACCCCCACTGACCAGATACCCAGTCAGTTCACAGTTGCTTCTTTTGGTTCAGCAGGGCAAGAGGAAGAAGTCTGAGTTCATTCCGTACCGGGACTCTGTGCTGACCTGGCTGCTGAAGGAGAATCTGGGTGAGGTGCCATCTGAGTGCATTCGAAGAAGGAGTCTGAGAGTCTGAGTGGGAGTGCCGAGAAAGATATTTTTGAAATTTTCGTTATTTTTTTTTCTCCAACGGCGTTCTGAGAGGCGGGACTGCACAGGCGTGTGACGTCGGGCAGTGCAGCGCGGCAGATTTAAAAGGAACAGAGCCTCATAGAGCGGGCAGTGTAGTTTGCGGGCTGCGGAGTGAGTGGGAGCAGAGTGAAGGCTTAAGGGCTTAGGCAGAAACGGGCGAGGCGAGGGAGGTTTGGCATTCATTTTCTGTTGTTATTTGAGGAGAGGGGCAGTATGAGTGTGAGGGCAGTTTGCTGTTCTCAGTGTCGGATGTGGGAGGCCCTGGAGTCTCCAAGCCTCCCGGACGTCTACATCTGCGCCAAGTGCATCGAGATGCAGCTCCTAAGGGACCGCGTTACGGAACTGGAGCTGCAGCTCGATGACCTTCGTCTGGTCAGGGAGAGCGAGGAGTTGATAGAGAGGAGTTGCAGGCAGATGGTCACGCCGGGGCCACGGGAGGCAGACAAGTGGGTCACGGTTAGGAGGGGGAAGGGGAAGAGTCAGGTAATAGGGAGTACCCCAGTGGCTGTACCCCTTAACAACAGGTACTCCTGTTTGAGTACTGTTGGGGGGGGACAGCTTACCCGGGGGAAGCGACAGTGGCCGTGCCTCCGGCACAGAGTCTGGCCCAGTGGCTCAGAAGGGTAGGGCAAGGAAGAGGAGGGCAGTAGTAATAGGGGACTCGATAGTAAGGGGGTCAGATAGGCGATTCTGTGGACGCAGTCCAGAGACCCAGATGGTAGTCTGCCTCCCTCGTGCCAGGGTCCGGGATATTTCTGATCGTGTCCAAGATATCCTGAAGTGGGAGGGTGAGGAGCCAGAGGTCGTGGTACATATAGGTACCAATGACATAGGTAGGAAAAGGGATGAGGTCCTGAAAGGAGAATATAGGGAGCTAGGAAGGGAGTTGAGAAAAAGGACCGCAAAGGTAGTAATCTCAGGATTACTGCCTGTGCCACGCGACAGTGAGAGTAGGAATGCGATGAGGTGGAGGATAAATGCATGGCTGAGGGATTGGAGCAGGGGGCAGGGATTCAAGTTTTTGGATCATTGGGACCTCTTTTGGCACAGGCGTGACCTGTACAAAAAGGACGGGTTACACTTGAATCCTAGGGGGACCAATACCCTGGCAGGGAGATTAGCGAGGGCTTCTGAGGTGACTTTAAACTAGAATGGTTGGGGGGTGGGAATCAAATTAAAGAGGCTAGGCGTGAGGAGGTTAGTTCACAACAGGGGGATGGGAACCAGTGCAGAGAGGCAGGGGGGTGTAAAGTGAGGGTAGAAGCAAAAAGTACTAAGGAGAAGAGTAAAAGTGGCAGGCCGACAAATCCAGGGCAAGCATTAAAAAGGGCCACTTTTCAACATAATTGTATAAGGGCTAAGAGAGTTGTAAAAGAGCGCCTGAAGGCTTTGTGTGTCAATGCAAGGAGCATTCGTAATAAGGTGGATGAATTGAAAGTGCAGATTGTTATTAATGATTATGATATAGTTGGGATCACAGAGACGTGGCTCCAGGGTGACCAAGGATGGGAGCTCAACGTTCAGGGATATTCAATATTCAGGAGGGATAGACATGAAGGAAGGGGAGGTGGGGTGGCGTTGCTGGTTAAAGAAGAGATTAACGCAATAGAAAGGAAGGACATAAGCCGGGAAGATGTGGAATCGATATGGGTAGAGCTGCGTAACACTAAGGGGCAGAAGACGCTGGTGGGAATTGTGTACAGGCCACCTAACAGTAGTAGTGAGGTCGGAGATGGTATTAAACAGGAAATTAGAAATGTGTGCAATAAAGGAACAGCAGTTATAATGGGTGACTTCAATCTACATGTAGATTGGGTGAACCAAATTGGTAAAGGTGCTGAGGAAGAGGATTTCTTGGAATGTATGCGGGATGGTTTTTTGAACCAACATGTCGAGGAACCAACTAGAGAGCAGGCTATTCTGGACTGGGTTTTGAGCAATGAGGAAGGGTTAGTTAGCAATCTTGTTGTGAGAGGCCCCTTGGGTAAGAGTGACCATAATATGGTGGAATTCTTCATTAAGATGGAGAGTGACATAGTTAATTCAGAAACAAAGGTTCTGAACTTAAAGAGGGGTAACTTTGAAGGTATGAGACGTGAATTAGCTAAGATAGACTGGCAAATGACACTTAAAGGATTGACGGTGGATATGCAATGGCAAGCATTTAAAGATCGCATGGATGAACTACAACAAATGTTCATCCCAGTTTGGCAAAAGAATAAATCAAGGAAGGTAGTGCACCCGTGGCTGACAAGAGAAATTAGGGATAGTATCAATTCCAAAGAAGAAGCATACAAATTAGCCAGAGAAAGTGGCTCACCTGAGGACTGGGAGAAATTCAGAGTTCAGCAGAGGAGGACAAAGGGCTTAATTGGGAAGGGGAAAAAAGATTATGAGAGAAAACTGGCAGGGAACATAAAAACTGACTGTAAAAGCTTTTATAGATATGTAAAAAGGAAAAGACTGGTAAAGACAAATGTAGGTCCCCTACAGACAAAAACAGGTGAATTGATTATGGGGAGCAAGGACATGGCAGACCAATTGAATAATTACTTTGGTTCTGTCTTCACTAAGGAGGACATAAATAATCTTCCAGAAATAGTAGGGGACAGAGGGTCCAGTGAGATGGAGGAACTGAGCGAAATACTTGTTAGTAGGGAAGTGGTGTTAGGTAAATTGAAGGGATTGAAGGCAGATAAATCCCCAGGGCTAGATGGTCTGCATCCTAGAGTGCTTAAGGAAGTAGCCCAAGAAATAGTGGATGCATTTGTGATAATTTTTCAAAACTCGTTAGATTCTGGACTAGTTCCTGAGGATTGGAGGGTGGCTAATGTAACCCCACTTTTTAAAAAAGGAGGGACAGAGAAACCGGGGAATTATAGACCGGTTAGCCTAACGTCGGTGGTGGGAAAATTGCTGGAGTCAGTTATCAAAGATGTGATAACAGCACATTTGGAAAGCAGTGAAATCATCGGACAAAGTCAGCATGGATTTGTGAAAGGAAAATCATGTCTGACGAATCTCATTGAATTTTTTGAGGATGTAACTAGTAGAGTGGATAGGGGAGAACCAGTGGATGTGGTATATTTGGATTTTCAAAAGGCTTTTGACAAGGTCCCACACAGGAGATTAGTGTGCAAACTTAAAGCACATGGTATTGGGGGTAAGGTATTGATGTGGATGGAGAATTGGTTAGCAGACAGGAAGCAAAGATTGGGAATAAACGGGACCTTTTCAGAATGGCAGGCGGTGACCAGTGGGGTACCGCAAGGCTCAGTGCTGGGACCCCAGTTGTTTACAATATATATTAGTGACTTGGATGAGGGAATTAAATGCAGCATCTCCAAGTTTGCGGATGACACGAAGCTGGGCGGCAGTGTTAGCTGTGAGGAGGATGCTAAGAGGATGCAGAGTGACTTGGATAGGTTGGGTGAGTGGGCAAATTCATGGCAGATGCAATTTAATGTGGATAAATGTGAAGTTATCCACTTTGGTGGTAAAAATAGGAAAACAGATTATTATCTGAATGGTGGCCGATTAGGAAAAGGGGAGGTGCAACGAGACCTGGGTGTCATTGTACACCAGTCATTGAAAGTGGGCATGCAGGTACAGCAGGTGGTGAAAAAGGCGAATGATATGCTGGCATTTATAGCGAGAGGATTCGAATACAGGAGCAGGGAGATACTACTGCAGTTGTACAAGGCCTTGGTGAGACCACACCTGGAGTATTGTGTGCAGTTTTGGTCCCCTAATCTGAGGAAAGACATCCCTGCCATAGAGGGAGTACAAAGAAGGTTCACCAGATTGATTCCTGGGATGGCAGGACTTTCATATGAAGAAAGACTGGATGAACTGGGCTTGTACTCGTTGGAATTTAGAAGATTGAGGGGGGATCTGATTGAAACATATAAAATCCTAAAGGGACTGGACAGGCTACATGCAGGAAGATTGTTCCTGATGTTGGGGAAGTCCAGAAGGAGGGGTCACAGTTTGAGGATAAAGGGGAAGCCTTTTAGGACCGAGATTAGGAAAAACTTCTTCACACAGAGAGTGGCGAATCTGTGGAATTCTCTGCCACAGGAAACAGTTGAGGCCAGTTCATTGGCTATATTTAAGAGGGAGTTAGATATGGCCCTTGTGGCTACGGGGATCAGGGGGTATGGAGGGAAGGCTGGGTGGGGTTCTGAGTTGGATGATCAGCCATGATCATAATAAATGGCGGTGCAGGCTCGAAGGGCCGAATGGCCTACTCCTGCACCTATTTTCTATGTTTCTATGGAATAGCTTGAGGGGACGGGGTGGGGGGGAGGGGTTAATGAGACGAGGCCACCTACACTACTGTTTCACAACATCATGGCTGACCTGAATGTCACCTTGACCACCTTCCCTTCCCCTTCCCCTGCCCTCTGACGCCCTTCCCCTGCCCCCTGACGCCCTTCCCCCACCCCTGCCCTCTGACGCCCTTCCCCTACCCCTGCCCTCTTGGCGTAATGCCACTGACTTCCCTCCTCTTGCCTACTCAGGAGGCAACTCTCGAACGGCCATGATCGCCGCCCTCAGCCCCGCGGACATCAACTACGAGGAAACCCTCAGCACACTGAGGTAGGGATGGAGGGGTGTTGTCAGAGTCTGGGGGGTGGGGTGCCTGTTCAGTGAGTGAGGAGGCATTGGTGCTGGAGCCCCTTTGGTGGGAGGGTGAGAGGCAGGGTGTCAGACATGGGCACAGGCTGTGGGTGGGGTGGGGATAAATTTGAGAGCTAGGGGGTGGGTGGTGCTGTGTATTGGGCAGGGTCCTGCGTTGACGCAGACCGCTGTTTTTCAGTCTAGGGTGTTGCGTTTACACGTACTGCTGTGTTTCGGGCCATGGTCCTGCATTTAAGCAAGCCGTACTGTTTTCCCTGTAGGTACGCAGACCGAGCCAAGCAGATCAAATGTAATGCAGTGGTGAATGAGGACCCCAATGCCCGGCTGATCCGCGAGCTGAAGGAGGAGGTGTCCCGCCTCAGGCAGCTGCTAAGCACCCAGGGGCTGGCATTGGTCCAAGGTGAGGCTTGTGGGGGCAATGACTCAGGAACCCCCAACATCTATTTCCCCGACTGACCGACGGCCCCTCAGTCTGTGTCGGCAGGGAATCCCATAGATCACAGTCTACTCTCCTGCAACACAGAGTAGTATAGCACCACACAGGCCACTTGGCCCACAATATTGTCCCATCTCAGTGCCAATCTATATTAAATGTTCTCTCCTGGTATCGTCCATACCCTCACCATTCATGTGTCTGTCTAAAAGGATAGAGCCCCTTTATCTCCATAACCTGTTCCTCAAAACCTACCCTCACCTCCGCACCTCTCCCCCACTCACATATTGTGGGCAATTTATATCAACTCATCAGTTGAGATCTGGTCCTACACACACACAACACCAATGTGGAGGGAGCTTCATTCTGTGTCTGACCCCGGGAGTGTATGGTGGAACGGTGTGGAGGGAGTTTCACTCGGTATCTGACCCCGGGAGTGTGTGATTTAACAGTGTGGAGGGAGCTTCACTCTGTATCTGACCCTGGGAGTGTGTGATGGGACTGTGTGGAGGGAGATTCACTCTGTGTCTGACCCCGGGAGTGTGTGGTGGAACAGTGTGGAGGGAGATTCACTCTGTGTCTGACCCCGGGAGTGTGTGAGGGGACAGTGTGGAGAGAGTTTCACTCTGTGTCTGACCCCGGGAGTGTGTGGTGGGACGGTGTGGAGGGATCTTCACTCTGTGTCTGACCCCGGGAGTGTGTGGTGGAACAGTGTGGAGGGAGTTTCACTCTGTATCTGACCCCGGGAGTGTGTGGTGGGACGGTGTGGAGAGAGTTTCACTCTGTGTCTGACCCCGGGAGTGTGTGAGGGGACAGTGTGGAGGGAGCTTCACTCTGTATCTGACCCCGGGAGTGTGTGGTGGGACGGTGTGGAGAGAGTTTCACTCTGTGTCTGACCCCGGGAGTGTGTGAGGGGACAGTGTGGAGGGAGCTTCACTCTGTATCTGACCCCGGGAGTGTGTGATGGGATGGTGTGGAGGGAGATTCATTCTGTGTCTGACCGCGGGCGTGTGTGATGGGACAGTGTGGAGGGAGCTTCACTCTGTTTCTGACCCCGGGAGTGTGTGGAGGGAGTTTCTGATCCCAGGAGTGTGTGATGGGACAGTGTGGAGGGAGCTTCACTCTGTTTCTGACCCCGGGAGTGTGTGGAGGGAGTTTCTGATCCCGGGAGTGTGTGAGGGGACAGTGTGGAGGGAGTTTCACTCTGTGTCTGACCCCGGGAGTGTGTGATGGGACGGTGTGGAGGGAGCTTCACTCTGTGTCTGACCCCGGGAGTGTGTGAGGGGACAGTGTGGAGCGAGATTCATTCTGTGTCTGACCCCGGGAGTGTGTGATGGGACAGTGTGGAGGGAGTTTCACTCTGTGTTTGACCCCGGGAGTGTGTGATGGGACGGTGTGGAGGGAGCTTCACTCTGTGTCTGACCCCGGGAGTGTGTGAGGGGACAGTGTGTAGGGAGCTTCACTCTGTTTCTGACCCCGGGAGTGTGTGGTGGGACTGTGTGGAGGGAGTTTCACTCTCCATCTAGTCCATGTCAACCTGATCTTCTGTCTAATCCAATTACTGGACCATACCACTAACCCTAGCTGTCTATTTCCCTGTCGAAGCTTAAACGCCACAAATGCACCCGTATCCACTTGTGCCGGCAGTTCATTTCACACTCGCACCACCCTCTGAATGGAATAAGATCCCCCTCAGGTTCCCTTTAAATATTTCCCCTTTCAGCCTAAGCCTATGAGCTCTATATCTAGTCTCACCCAACGTGAGGGGAAGAGCCTGCTTCCATTCACCCTATTTATACCCCTCATGATTTTATTTCACTTAGGGATACAGCGCTGAACAGGCCTGCCCAGCCCAGCAAGCGGCACCACCGAGAAACACTCCTAGATACCCCGAGCCTAATCACAGGACAATTTACTCCAACCATTGCGGTGTTTTGTGTACCTCTATCAAACCTCCCCTGATTTCCCTACATTCCAGGGAATAAAGCTCTTGGCCTATTCAACCTTCCCCAATAACTCAGGCCCTCGAGTCCTGACAACACCTTTTCTCTGCACTCTTTCAACATTATTGATCTTTCCTGTTGCTGGGTGACCACAACTGCACACAATATCAGAATTTGGCCTCACCAATGTCTTTTACAACTTCAACTTCTCCTGTACTCGATACTTTGATTTATGAAGCCTCATGTGCTCAAACCTTTCTTTATGACCTGTGACGCACACAAAAGTTGTTGGTGAACGCAGCAGGCCAGGCAGCATCTCTAGGAAGACGTACAGTCGACGTTTCGGGCCAAGACACTGCCTGGCCTACTGCGTTCACCAACAACTTTTGTGTGTGTTGCTTGAAATTCCAGCATCTGCAGATTTCCTCGTGTTTGCGTTTATGACCTGTGAGACCACTTACAAAGAATTATGGACCTGTATTTCCAGATCCCTCTGTTCTACCACACTCCTCAATGCCCTACAGTTCACTGTGTAAGACCTACCTTGGCTGGTCCTACCGAAGTGCAACACCTCACACTTGTCTGCATTAAATTCCTTCTGCCATTTTTCAGCCCATTTTTCCAGCTGATGCAGATCCCACTGCAAGCCACGATAGCCTTCCTTGCTGTCCACTACACCTCCAGTCTTGGTGTCATCTTCACCAACATCTTGTACAACTTCAACATAACATTCCAACTCCAAATCCTCTGACTTATAAAGGCCAATGTGTCGAAAGGTAGAAATGGTCCCTATCGACCTGCGAAGTCACCGCATTCCTCAGGTATCTCTGGGTAAGTGCTATATAAGTATGTCCTCCCAAAATGCAACACCTCACATATGTCACCCTGGCAACACCTCATACAAGCTTCAGTAGTTTTCATCACTGTCCACTACACCCCCGATCTTGGTGTCATCCACAAGTTCGCTGATCCAGTTAAACCACATTACAATTCAGATCATTGATATGGATGATAAACAACAACGGATCCAGCCCCGGTTGCTGTGGCACACACTAGTTACAGGCCTCCAGTCAGAGAGGCAACCAGCTACTACCACTCTCTGGCTTCTCCCATAAAACCACTCTTGAACCCAATTGACTAGTTCATCTTGAATGCCAAGCAACTGAACCTTCTGGACCAATTTCCCATGTAGGACTTTGTCAAAGGCCTTGCTAAAGTCCATAGACAACATCTACTGCCGTACATTCATCAGCCTTGCGAGTAACATCCTCAAAAAGCTCTATAAGATTAGTTAAACACAACCTAATAAGCACAAGGCCATGTTGACTTTCTCAGATCAGCCCTTGTCTATCCAAATACATACTTAGTTAGATAACCTCCCCCTTTATCATGTGTAACACAATGGAACCTTGAAACCTTAAGTTGCCAGTCTTGCCCTTCCTGCAACCAAGTCTTACTAACGTTTGCAAGCCCATAATTCCACATGCTGACCTATGCCCTAAGCTCCTCTGCCTTTCCTACAGTACTCCTTGTACTGAAATGTACACAACTCAGAACATTAGAACCATCGTGCTCAAACTTTTGATTTCTGTCTTTGTATGTAGGCTCACTCCCCTGCAATTCTAGCTTAACCACTCCCCTCTCCCCCCCCCCCCCACGTACAGAACTGTCAAATCTTCCTGCAAGGATATTAGTATCCCTCCAGTTGAGGTACAAACTGTCCCATCTGTACAGGCCCCTCCTTCCCTGCAAGAGAACTCAATGATCCAAAAATCTGAAGCCCTCCATTCTACACCATCATCTTAGCCGCTTGTTAAACTGAGCTTCCTATTTCTGGCTCACTAGCACATGGCACAGGTAGCAATTCTGAAATCACAACCTTGGAGGTCCAGTTTTTGAACTTAGCACCTAACTCCCTGAATTCACTTTGCAGGCCCTCATCCATCCTACCTGTCTCATTGGTTGCTCCTATTTGAATAGTTTCTCTGATTTCTGTGTCCAAACCTCTCCCTTCTCTCCTCCCTCCCCCACCCAGGTGTCAGGCTTCCAGAGTCGGACTCTACCCAGCCCACTGTGGATCCGGTCTGGTCCAACGGAGCAACTCCTGACTCCTTCAGCCCCTCCCCCAGTGAGGTGGGTGGCGTGAGCCCTGTGCCCAAGGTCAGGGAGGGGTCAGTGGTCAGGGATGCAGTGACCCTGGAGGGATCTCAGGGCCCAGCAGTGCCAGCAGGGCCACTGACCAGCGAAGAGGCTCTTGACCGTCTGCAGGTCAGTCCGGAGTGTGTGCGTTTGTGTGTATATCCTGTCCACCATTCGGCTCTTCATCTGCTGGCAGCCCCTGCCAGCCAGCCCCACCCCATCCCTCCACCACTTGCGCCTTCATCCAGTGGTCACCCTTTCCCTGTGTCCAGTCACGCCCCTGTACCCTCGCCTTTGGCCCTGCCCCTCCCCCAGCATGTCTTCCCCCCCACCCCAAAAAAACACCGCTCAGCCCTTCCCAACTGCCCCCCCCACCCTGCATCTGACACTTGCCACTGCCTGGCTGTCTCTTCCCTTCGTCGGGCATCCAACACCGTACTCTTGATGATGCCCCTCCCAGGCATCCACCCTCTCCCTGCGAATTGGCATCGAAATCCCACCCCCAGTGATGCTGGTTCTCCGCGCCCAAGCTCAACACAGACCCTGGACCTTGGCCTCTCCCTCTATAGTGCACGGCCTCTTTCTACAGCACCTGCCCCCTTCCCCAGTGACTTCCCCCTTGTCACGGTGCGTGACCTCTGGTGTGCATGATCCCACAGGAGACGGAGAGAATCATCGAGGAGCTGAATGAAAGCTGGGAGGAGAAACTGCGGAAAACGGAGCAACTCCGCGTCGAGAGGTGTGGGGGGTCGGGGACGAAACGGGAGGGGGGTGGAGGAGGCGGCTGTGTTGGAACGCTGTTGTGGGTGTGGCGGGTGAATGTTTGAAAGCTGAGGAGGAGTGTGGGGAGGTAGATTGTGGGAGGGGGAAGGTATGTTGATGGGAAGTTAGGGTGACGGGGGGGGGGGCTGCAGTTTTTATATGTCTTTGAATCCCCCTCTCCGTCATAGAGAGTTCTTGGCCGAGATGGAGGTTAGAGTTGGGGAGGGTATGTTTAGGGGAGTGTTTGGTTGCATGGGGGGGGTCTCTGATATTACTCTCACAGGGGGAAACTCCTGGCTGAGATGGAGGGGAGGTTCAGGAGGTTGGGGTTAGGTGAGGGTGTATTTGGAGTGTGTTGTTACGGTGGGGAGTTGGGGGGGGGGTTACTGACACCATTCTGTCACAGGGAGGAGCTCTTGGCTGAGATGGAGGGGGAGGTTCAGGAGGTGGGGGTTGAGTGGGGGGTGTGTTTAGGGGGGTGTTTGGTTTGCATGGGCATCTCTGACACCACTCTCTCTCAGGGAGGAACTGCTGGCCGAGATGGGTCTTGCCACCCGAGAAGATGGGGGTACTGTTGGCGTCTTCTCCCCCAAGAAGGTGAGTGGCTGCAGCCAAGCAACTTGCCCCTCCTCCTCCCCCGCGCTTCTGCACCCAGTTTCCCTGCTCCCCGCACACCCCTCCCCATACCACTCCAGATGCCTACCTCCTCTCACCATGCTCAGCCTCAGTTCATGGAATTCAAAGCCTCCCCTAGCCATCCCCTCCCATTTCCCCCTCCTGTCCCCTCCAGTTTCTCCCCCCTCCTGCAGCCGCTGTGATGTGGTTTCTTTGTTGCAGACCCCGCACTTGGTGAACCTGAACGAGGACCCCTTGATGTCGGAGTGTCTCCTGTACTACATCAAGGACGGGGTGACCAGGTAAGTGAGGGAAGAGAGGAGGGAGAATGGGGTGATACTGGGAGGTTGCTGGAGACAGGTAACTGGGTGTCAGGAGAGGGAAAGGGAAAAGGCAGACAGTGCCGATTACCCCTGCACCTGGTCATCTCAGTACAGGTATACTGCTTTAGACCCTGTTTGGGTGGGTGGGGGATGGGGGACAATCTAGCAGAGGGAGCTGTGGTGACTGGGCCTCTGGCTCAGAGGCTGAGAAGGGCAGGAGTGTGGTGCTGGTAGGGGATTCAATATCTGTGGGTGAGAACAGACTCAATTGTATATCGCCTTTCATGTGCCAGGGTCATTCTAGGAGGGAGTTGGAAGCTTTGGAGTGGGTGCTGATAGCTACCAGGCTGCTACCTGGACTGCAGAGCATGCATTTTGAGGGCAGGTTGAGAAGGCTTGGGCTTTTCCCTTTGGGCCAAAGAAGGATGAGAGGTGACTTGATGATGATGAGGCATAGATAGAGTTTACAGCCAGAGACATTTCCCCAGGGCAGAAATGGCTAATGCAAAGGGAGCATAATGTTAAAGTGATTGCAAATGGAAAGTCTGGGGGTCATGTCCGAGACAGATTTCGTACACAGAGGGTGGTGGGTGCCAGGAACGTGCTGCCAGGGTGGTGGTAGAGGCGGATGCACGAGGGTCATTTGGAATGGCATGTGGATGATAGAAAAATGGAGGGCTATGTAGGAGGGAAGGGTTGGATTGATCTTGGAGCAGGTTAAAGGGTCAGTACAACATCGTGGGCCGAAGGGCTTTGTATTCTGTTTTGTATTCCAGAAAGAGCAGGGGGTAGGGTCTTGCCTCGGCTGAGTGTGGGACCTGTCCTGTGGAGGGCCAGTGTGTTGGTCTTGCTTCACCGTGGTAGGGTTGGTGGGTGAGGATAGGGCTGTGGGTCAGAAGGAGTGGCTGGAGTCAGAGGTTGGGCTTGACAGGTGAAGGTATTGGCTGGGTCAGAGGTCTGAGGACATGGGTTGACAGGTTCTGGATATCAGAGGGCGAGGGCAGGGTTGGCAGTTTCTGAGGGTGACGGGACCAAAGGTTGGTGCCCTGACTTCGGTGCTCTGTCCCCAGAGTCGGAAGGTTGGATGTTGACATTAAGCTGAGCGGTGACTTCATCAAGGACCGGCATTGTGTGTTCCGCAGCGAGACAGGGCTCGCGGGAGATGGTGAGTGTGCTCATTTGCGGGGCAGAAGGGAGGTGGGACCGACACTGGGGTAGGGGAGTGGCTGTGGTTGCCCACGTAGTGGGGACGGGGTTGGTGGTCAGATGCACAAACCCCAAGCTAGAGCTGCCAGGACCTAACCTGGGCAGTGGGTTCCCCGTAGAGCCATCATTCTCCCTTACCACTATCCGTCTGCACCTCTACATCACCTACCTGATACTCCTCCTCCTCTACCCCCCCCTCCTACCAGCTCAGATGCACTGAGTGCCATGTCCTCTCCCTCCACAGTGACAGTGACTCTGGAGCCGTGTGAAGGAGCTGATACCTATGTCAACGGGAAGCAACTGACGGGCCCCCTGGTTCTGCGCCAAGGTAACGGGGGGAGGGATGGAGAGAGTGAAGTGGGGGTGTGGTGGAGGGTGTGTGTAGGGGGTGAGTGAGGGAAGAGGGTATGGGTAAGGTTGGGGGAAGGGGAGGATTATGTAGGGTGTGACAATGGTTTTGGGGGAGAGGGATGCTACCCATGCAAAGATCTGACTCTCCAGCCACTGACCACAAGAGCCATATCCCAGTCCAGCCTGGTGACACCAGCTGTGTGGGAGAGGATGGTCTCCGTGGGGTAAGTCGGCCACCCACAGGGGGTGGATGTGTGGAACAAGTTTCCAGATGATGTGGGGCAAGTGGTGAGGACACTTGGACAGGGTATAGCACAGGCGTTCCCAGCCACACGGTTAATGTCAGGGGTGCAGGGTATAAACCGAAAGGTTGGGTTTAGAGGGAAGTGGACAAAGGCGGCAGATGGGAACAGCTCAGGTGGGTCTCATGGCTGACGTTGCCTAGGTGAAGGGTGTCATTTTTGTGGAGAAGGTGGTCAGGCTTTCTGCCAAGTCAGACGGCAGCTATACACTGATGTAGAACAAGAACAGCATGCAGAATAAAGTACAACAGCTACAGAGGAAGTGCAGTGCAGGGAGACAATAAGGTGCAAGGTCATAATGAGGTCAAAGGAACATCTCATCATGCTCGGGAGCCATACTGCTAACAGTGGGGTAGGAGATGTCCTTGAGCTGGTGGTAATCGCCTTCAGGCTTTTCTGTCTTCTGCCGGGTGGGAAAAGGGAGAAGAGAAAATATCCGAGTGGGTGGGGGCCTCTGATTATGCTGCCTGCTTTACTGAGGCAGCAAGGGGTGTAGACAGGCATAGCGAGGATTGGGGTTCCGGTGTACAGGTTCCTGAGAGTGTTAATGCTGGTGGGCAGGTTGGTGCAGAAGGAACGGGGCACTGGCCTGGGCATTCAGGGCATGATGTTGCAACTTTACAAACCCTAGTTAGGCCACACCTGGAATGGTGTCAGCAGTTCTAGTTACTCTATCAGGGAAAGGATGTGTCTGCAATGGAGTGGATGGGACATGGGGCAATGGTGCTGTTGGACCTCAGGTCGGGGGGTTACGCGATTGGTGTAATTGAGACATGGGATGATGGTGCTGTGGGTAGGATGCAGTGTGATACTGTGGGTGGGACAGGGGATGATGGTGCTGTGGGTAGGATGCAGTGTGATACTGTGGGTGGGACAGGGGATGATGGTGCTGTGGGTAGGATGCAGTGTGATACTGTGGGTGGGTCATGGGGCGATGGTGCTGTGGGTGGGATGCAGTGTGATACTGTGGGTGGGACAGGGGATGATGGTGCTGTGAGTACGATGCAGTGTGATACTGTGGGTGGGACAGGGGATGATGGTGCTGTGGGTAGGATGCAGTGTGATACTGTGGGTGGGACAGGGGATGATGGTGCTGTGGGTAGGATGCAGTGTGATACTGTGGGTGGGACAGGGGATGATGGTGCTGTGAGTACGATGCAGTGTGATACTGTGGGTGGGACAGGGGATGATGGTGCTGTGGGTAGGATGCAGTGTGATACTGTGGGTGGGACAGGGGATGATGGTGCTGTGGGTAGGATGCAGTGTGATACTGTGGGTGGGACAGGGGATGATGGTGCTGTGGGTAGGATGCAGTGTGATACTGTGGGTGGGACAGGGGATGATGGTGCTGTGGGTAGGATGCAGTGTGATACTGTGGGTGGGACAGGGGATGATGGTGCTGTGGGTAGGATGCAGTGTGATACTGTGGGTGGGACAGGGGATGATGGTGCTGTGGGTAGGATGCAGTGTGATACTGTGGGTGGGACAGGGGATGATGGTGCTGTGGGTAGGATGCAGTGTGATACTGTGGGTGGGACAGGGGATGATGGTGCTGTGGGTAGGATGCAGTGTGATACTGTGGGTGGGACAGGGGATGATGGTGCTGTGGGTAGGATGCAGTGTGATACTGTGGGTGGGACAGGGGATGATGGTGCTGTGGGTAGGATGCAGTGTGATACTGTGGGTGGGTCATGGGGCGATGGTGCTGTGGGTGGGATGCAGTGTGATACTGTGGGTGGGACAGGGGATGATGGTGCTGTGAGTACGATGCAGTGTGATACTGTGGGTGGGACATGGGATGATGGTGCTGTGGGTAGGATGCAGTGTGATACTGTGGGTGGGACAGGGGATGATGGTGCTGTGGGTAGGATGCAGTGTGATACTGTGGGTGGGACAGGGGATGATGGTGCTGTGGGTAGGATGCAGTGTGATACTGTGGGTGGGACAGGGGATGATGGTGCTGTGAGTACGATGCAGTGTGATACTGTGGGTGGGACAGGGGATGATGGTGCTGTGGGTAGGATGCAGTGTGATACTGTGGGTGGGACATGGGATGATGGTGCTGTGGGTAGGATGCAGTGTGATACTGTGGGTGGGACAGGGGATGATGGTGCTGTGGGTAGGATGCAGTGTGATACTGTGGGTGGGACATGGGATGATGGTGCTGTGGGTAGGATGCAGTGTGATACTGTGGGTGGGACAGGGGATGATGGTGCTGTGGGTAGGATGCAGTGTGATACTGTGGGTGGGACAGGGGATGATGGTGCTGTGGGTAGGATGCAGTGTGATACTGTGGGTGGGACAGGGGATGATGGTGCTGTGGGTAGGATGCAGTGTGATACTGTGGGTGGGACAGGGGATGATGGTGCTGTGGGTAGGATGCAGTGTGATACTGTGGGTGGGACAGGGGATGATGGTGCTGTGGGTAGGATGCAGTGTGATACTGTGGGTGGGACAGGGGATGATGGTGCTGTGGGTAGGATGCAGTGTGATACTGTGGGTGGGACAGGGGATGATGGTGCTGTGGGTAGGATGCAGTGTGATACTGTGGGTGGGACAGGGGATGATGGTGCTGTGGGTAGGATGCAGTGTGATACTGTGGGTGGGACAGGGGATGATGGTGCTGTGGGTAGGATGCAGTGTGATACTGTGGGTGGGACAGGGGATGATGGTGCTGTGGGTAGGATGCAGTGTGATACTGTGGGTGGGTCATGGGGCGATGGTGCTGTGGGTGGGATGCAGTGTGATACTGTGGGTGGGACAGGGGATGATGGTGCTGTGAGTACGATGCAGTGTGATACTGTGGGTGGGACATGGGATGATGGTGCTGTGGGTAGGATGCAGTGTGATACTGTGGGTGGGACAGGGGATGATGGTGCTGTGGGTAGGATGCAGTGTGATACTGTGGGTGGGACAGGGGATGATGGTGCTGTGGGTAGGATGCAGTGTGATACTGTGGGTGGGACATGGGATGATGGTGCTGTGGGTAGGATGCAGTGTGATACTGTGGGTGGGACGGGATGATGGTGCTGTGGGTAGGATGCAGTGTGATACTGTGGGTGGGACAGGGGTTGATGGTGCTGTGGGTAGGATGCAGTGTGATACTGTGGGTGGGACAGGGGATGATGGTGCTGTGGGTAGGATGCAGTGTGATACTGTGGGTGGGTCATGGGGCGATGGTGCTGTGGGTAGGATGCAGTGTGATACTGTGGGTGGGACAGGGGTTGATGGTGCTGTGGGTAGGATGCAGTGTGATACTGTGGGTGGGACAGGGGATGATGGTGCTGTGGGTAGGATGCAGTGTGATACTGTGGGTGGGTCATGGGGCGATGGTGCTGTGGGTAGGATGCAGTGTGATACTGTGGGTGGGACAGGGGATGATGGTGCTGTGGGTAGGATGCAGTGTGATACTGTGGGTGGGTCATGGGGCGATGGTGCTGTGGGTAGGATGCAGTGTGATACTGTGGGTGGGTCATGGGGTGTCCGTGCGGTGAGTCTGACCCCTCCCTCCTGCACCAGGTAACCGCGTGGTGCTGGGGAAGAGCCATGTGTTCCGATTTAACCACCCAGAGCAGGTGAGGCTGGAGCGGGAGAGGGGGCCCAGCCTGGGACCCCTCCCGGAGGCGGCCGACTGGACCTTTGCCCAGAGGGAGCTGCTTGAGAAGGAGGGCATCGATATCCGGCTGGAAGTGGAGCGTAGGTAAGAATGGGAGGGGCAACAGGGTCCCGAAGGGGTAGGGCAGGATCCCGGGAGGGGGAGGACCCTGAGGGAGAGAGTGAGAGCAGAGGGTCCCAGTGAGGGGTGGGGAGGAGAATGTGACAGAATCCTGGGGGGTTGTGTTGGGGGGCGGGGGAGGCTCTAGGGGAAGGATGAGGGCTCGCCTGGGAAGGTCAGGGTGACAAAGCAGAGCTCTGCCCCAACATCAGGGCCCAGGATTCATCCTGGGGCAGCCGACGCCCTCCTGGGACAGGAGGTCGACGGTTCGACCAGAAATTAGGAGTGTTTGCCAGTCTCCCACTCTGACTGGCTGGTGTTCTGTACCCACAGACTGCAGGATGTGGAGAACCAGTACCGTCGTGAGAAGGAGGAGGCCGACCTACAACTGGAGCAGTCCCGGCTGGTAGGATCACCCCCTGACCTCCTTGACCAACCACTCCTCCCCTGCTGATCCATGGTCACACAGCGCAGAAATAGGCCCTTTGGCCCAAATGACAGAACTGTCCCTGACTGTCTACCCGAGCCAGTCGCTATAAATCTTTCCCATCCAAGTGTCTCTTAAACATTGTTAATGTACTCAGTCACTTCCTCGTTCCATATATGGACTACTGTACACAACGCCATACACTCAACACAACATACTCCGCAGATGCTGGGGTCAAAGCAACGCTCACAACACGCTGGAGGAACTCAGCAGGTCGGACAGCATCCGTGGAAACGATCAGTCAACGTCTCGGGCCGGAACCCTTCGTCAGGACTGAAGAGGGAGGAGGCAGAGTCCCTATAAAGAAGGTGGGTGGAGGGTGGGAAGGAGAAGGCTGGTAGGTTCCAGGTGAGAAACCAGTAAGGGGAAAGATCAAGGGGTGGGGAAGGGAAGCAGGGAGGTGATAGGCAGGAAAGGTGAAGAAGGAATAGGGCAAAACACAATGGGTAGTAGAAGGAGGCGGAACCAAGAGGGAGGTGATAGGCAGCTGGGGGAGGGGGCAGAGTGAAATAGGGATAGGGGAAGGGAAGGAGAGGGAATTACCGGAAGTTGGAGAATTCTATGTTCATACCGAGGGGCTGGAGACTACCCAGATGGTATATGAGGTGTTGCTCCTCCAACCTGAGTTTGACCTCATCATGGCAGTAGAGGAGGCCGTGTATGGACATAACCGACATATCCTGGTTGCCACCCACTTCAACTCTGCTTCACATCCCCTCCCCCACCCCTTGATCTTTCCCCTTACTGGTTTATCACCTGGAACCTACCAGCCTTCTCCTTCCCACCCTCTCCCCACTTTCTTTATCGGGCCTCTGCCCCCTCCCTCTTCAGTCCTGATGAAGGGTTCCGGCCCGAAACATCGACTCATCGTTTTTACGGATGCTGCCCAACCTGTTGAGTTCCTCCAGCGTGTTGTGCGTGTTCCCATACACTCAGCTCCTGCTCCCTGCTGTACACGGACCCAAAACACTTACTCCCTGCTCCTCTGCCGTACGTGCACTGCACAGACTCGTACAGTGACCCGCCATGTGCAGACCTCCCCGCTCTGTACAGTATGTGGGCAACATGGATCCTGTACGCAGACCCTTTCTCCCTCTGCATTATGCACCGATTGTGGACTCTGTACACTGACCCCGCTTCCTGCGTATGCGGACTCTATACGCTGACCCCCTGCCGTATACTGAGCCCTGTTCTCTCACCCGCAGTATGCGGACTCGGACAGCGGCGATGACTCAGACAAACGCTCGTGCGAGGAGAGCTGGCGCCTTATCGCCTCGCTGCGGGAGAAGCTGCCAGCCAGCAAGGTGCAGAGCATCGTCCGGCGCTGCGGGCTGCCCAGCAGTGGGAAGAAGCGGGCGCCACAGCCTGTGTACCAGATCCCCCAGCGGCGCCGCATCAGCAAGGATCCGCGGTGGGTGACGCTGGCTGACCTGAAGATGCAGGCGGTGAAGGAGATGTGCTACGAGGTGGCCCTTAATGACTTCAAGCACTCGAAGGATGAGATTGAGGCCATGACAGTGGTGAAGATGAAGGAACTATCCCGCATGTACGGCAAGAAAGACCCCAACGAGCGGGAGACGTGGCGCGCCGTGGCGCGGGATGTGTGGGACACGGTGGGCGTGGGTGAGGAGCCCGATGGCCAACCCGCCGCCGAGGTGGATGACCTGCGGGCTCACGTTGACAGGCTGACAGGTATCCTGCAGGAGGTGAAGCTACAAAATAACATGAAGGACGAGGAAATCCGGGCGCTGAGGGACCGCGTGCTGAAGATGGAACAGGTTGTGCCTGCAGCGAATCCGGTAACGTCACGACAACTGGCCTGTAGCCTGGCCCAGAATCTGCATGTATAGTGTGTGTGTGTGTGTCTGTCTGTCTGTCTGTCTGACCGACCGACCGACCCTGTGTGTGTGTGTGTGTGTGTGTGAGAGAGAGAGAGAGAGACCAAGGAAGTTGAGGAGGGCAAGGTCGTAAACATGGTTTTTGTGGACTTCAGTAAGGCATTTGACAAGGTTCGATGTGGTTATCTGCTCTGGAAGGTTAGATTGCATGGAATCTAGGGAGAGCGAGCTCACTTGAAACACATCTGGCTTGTTGGCAGAGAGTAGAGGTGTTGTTTGCCACATATAGTCAGCCAGTCTTCTGTCCGTGAGGTACGGAGGTGGCTTTGTTTTGTATGGTCTTCAGTAAGACGTTTTGACAAGGTTATAACTCAGTAAATGTTTTCACAGCTGGTGTGAAGGTAGATACCAGTTGGCGATAGTGGAGGTTGTCTGTCGGAATGGAGACCTGCGATTAGGGTGAGCCTCGGGGGTGGGGGGGGGCAGTGGTCGGTGCTTGGCGTCTGAATCAAGGATTTGGATAAGAATGTGCAGGGCATGGTGAGGTTTGCAGATCTCATTAAAGCAGGCTGGGCCCATTGTTGTTTTCTACCTAGATCAGTTACTTTGATAAGAAAGTACAGGGTTCGGTGAGTGAGCTGAGGTGTGCAAGATCATCAGGGGCATAGACAGGGTGAATGCAGTCAGACTTCTTGCTAGAATGAGAGGGCATAGATTTAAAATGAGACGGGAACCTGAGAGCCAGCTTTTTTTTTACACAAAGGGTGATATCTGTGTTGTCTGAGCTACCAGAGGAAATGGTTGAGACTGGTACAATAACAACTTTCAGAAATTTGGAAGTTTATAGGTCAAACAATGGCAAATGGGTCTTGCTTGGATGAGATGTTTTGGTTAGTATGGACCAGTTGACCCAAGGGCGTGCCTCCCTGCTGGCTGACTGACTGACTTGGGCCCTTGACTCCAAGTGAAGCGTGGACCATCCTGTCTCCATCATCTTCTGAAGTCGATGGTATGGTTGGAGTTCATCAGTGTTTCTGCAGTCCGTTGTATTGACTGTATGGGAGATTGGCCTCGACAGTTTCACCTGAGCCCTGTTGGCCGGCCTTGCCCATTTCCATCTCTCCCAACGGGGAGTGGGGTTGGACTTTGAAAGGCGTAGAACACTGATGGGGCAACCAAAACTGGACCCAGTGCTCGAGGTGTGGCCTGGCCAACAGTACAAACTGCAAAACAGTGTCCCAACTCCTGTACTCAGTGCCCTCATGCTCCATCTTCACCACCCTGTGACACCGCTTTCAAGGAACCAAGCTCCCCTGTTCGACACTCCAGAGGGTCCCACTGTTAACTAGGAAAGTCCAAACCTGGTTTTGACTTTCCAAAATGTAATACTTCTCAATTATTTTCATTTAATGTTCCACCTGATCGAGATCCCCTGTAATTTTTCACTATCTAGAGCACCTGGGTGGTAGGGTGGAGATACATCTCTACCAAAGGTGGGGCAAGGTGCTCCTTCGCCCCACTAGATTGCAGGTCACCCTTAAGCAGTGTGTAGCACTTGCTTCGCCCTTTGATCAGGGTCACGTGAAGCCATGTGAGAAAGTGGTGGATGGTCATACGAGCAGCTGGTACACATCACAAGTCCTGGTTATGCGACCACTGACACCAAGAAGCAACCTCTGCAGAATTTTGATAATGGATGGGGTCACCCGTCATAAAAAGACACCTCCCGGAAGAAGGCAATTTTTCTGTAGAAAAATTTGCCGAGAACAATTATGGACCATGATTGCCCATGTCATACGAAAGAACATGTAACAGAGGATCTGCAACACTACTTACTTAATATCATCTGCAAACTTCCTAACCATGCCTTGTACATTTGCATCCAACCTGTTTCTATCAATGATAAACAGTGGGTCCAGCACCAACCACCTGTCACAGCTTTTCGGTCTGCCAGCATCACCCTCTGAGCACAGTCATCTAACTCGCCCCTGGATCCACGTGATCCAGCTCCCCAGACAAGCGTTCCCTGTGGAACCTTGACAATGTCCTCTGCCCCAGCATCATCAGTATCCTATAATCTCTGAGCATATTTGTGAGATGTGACTTCCCCAGGTGCTGATATTTATTTTTATTTGTTTGTACGTTTATTTATTGGGATATGGCACAGAATAGGCCGTTCCAGCCCTTTGAGCCACGCTGCCCAGCAACTCCCCCATTTTAACACTGGCCTGATCATGGGACAATTTACAATGATCAGTTAACCTACCAACCGGTACGTCTTTGGACTGTGGGAGGAAACTGGAGCACCTGGAAGAAACCTGCGTAGTCACAGGGGGGATGTACAAGCAGTGCAGGAAGTGAACCCGGGTCACTGGTACTCTAAACTGTTGTGCTAACCACTATGCTACGTGCCACCCCATAATCAATCTTTGCCATTCTGGATACTGTTGGATCCTGTTCCTTGGAATCCCCTCCATAACATAGTCACCACTGACGTCAGACTCGCTGGACTTGTTTCCTGGCTTGTCTTTGCTGCTCCTTTTAAAATAATTACACATAAAGCACAGTACAGGCCCTTTGGCCCATAATGTTGTACCAAGGAGGTGCATAGCGGGTATAGCCAGGTAGGAACAAATGAGGTTTTTATGGATTACAAGAAATGCAAGAGAACACTTCAGGAGGGCGAAAAGTAGGCATGAAGCTTCCCTAGCAGACAAGGTGAAGGAGAATCCTGAGAGATTCTAGAGCAAAAGGATTGCAAGGAACAGAATTGGTCGCTGGAAGATGCGGGGAACTAAAAGTGGGGGGGGGGGGGATCTTCAATTGATATTTTGCATCTGTATTTACTCGGGAGATGGACACCAAGTCTATAGAAGTGAGGCAAAGCAGCAGCGAGGTCACGGACCCGATACAGATTCCTGAGCAGTGTGCTGTTCTGAGGCAGGCTAGGGTGGACAAATCCCCAGGGCCTGACAAGGTGTTCCCTCGGTCTCAGTGGGAGACGTGAGGAAACTGCAGAGGTATTTAAATCATCCTTAGTGACAGGTGAGGTCCCAGAGGACTGCAGGATAGCCAATGTTCTGCTGCTTAAGAAAGTTTCTAAGAATAAGCCAGAAACTTGTGGGCTGGTGAGCCTGACATCAGTACTAGGGAAAGTTATTGGAAGGTATTCTAAGGGACCAGTTATGAGTACAGTATTTGGATGGACAAAGATTGATTAGGGATAGTCAGCTTGGCTCTGTGCATGGTAGGTTGTGGCTAATCAATCTTGGAGTTTTTTGAGGATGTTACCATGAAAGTTGATGAAGGCAATGGATATTGCCTACATGGACTTTAGCGAAGCCTTTGACGAGATCCCACAAGGTTCCAATATCCACTCTCACCTCTCTTTTATACTTTATGTATCTGAAGAAACTTTTGGTATCCTCTAATGGTATTGGCTAGCTTACTTTCGTATTCCATCTTTTCCTCCTTTATGACTTTTTTTAGTTGCCTTCTTTTAGTTGGTCAAGAAGGTTTTGTTGTTTGGCATTCAAGATGAGGTAGTAAATTGGATGAGACTTTGGCTCTGCGGGAGGAGCTAAAGAGTGGCAGTAGATGCTTGCCTCTCTGACTGATGGCCTGTGGTGTGCTGCAGGGATCAGTGCTGGGTCTCTTGTTGTTTGTCATCTGTGTCAACGATCTGGATGATAAAGTGGTAAACTGGATCAGCAAAGGGAAGCCCTGAGGGGCCAGTGATAATAATATGATAGACTTCACCCTGCAATTTGAGAAGGAGAAGTTAAAGTCAGATGTATCAGTATTACAGTGGACTAAAGGGAATTACAGGGGCACGAGAGACGAGTTGGACAAAGTTGATTGGAAGGGACAGCTTCAGAACAGCATGCCTGGAGTTCCTGGGAACAATTGAGAAGGTGCAGGATAGATACATCCCAATGAAGAAGTATTTTAAAGGCAAAATGATGCAACCATAGCTGACAGGAGAAGTCAAAGCCAACATAAAATCCAAAAAGAGGGCAAAAAGAACAAAAATGTGAGAAGTTAGAGGATTGGGAAGTTTTTAAAAACCAAACGAAGGTAAGCTAGCCAATAATATTAAAGAGAAAACCAAATTTTCTTCAGGTACATAAAGTAGATATTGGACCACTGGAAAAGGTAATGGGACAACGAAATAGCAGATGAACTAAATAAGTATTTTGCATCGGTCTTCACTTTGGAAGACTCTAGCAGTATGGTGGAAGTTCCAGGTGTCATGGGTCATGAAGTGTGTGGTTACATTTACAAGAGAGAAGGTTCTTGGGAAATTGAAAGTTCTGAAGGTAGATAAGTCACCTGGACCAGATGGTGTACCACCAAGAGTCTGAAAGAGGTGACCAAAGAGATTGTGAAGGCACTTTTTAAATTTCTCTCCCACTTAGAAAATAGTCTACCCTTTTACTTATTCTACCAGTGAATGACTATACACTTCCCGATACTGTATTCATCTGCCCATTCCCCTAATCTAAGTCCTTCTGTAGCCTCCCCTATTTCCTCAAAAGTACCTGCCCCTCCACTTACCTTCATATTGTCTTCAATCTTTGCAACAGTCATCAATTCTATCATCCAAATCATTGACATATAATGTAAAAAGAATAGGTTCTAACAATAGTCCCTTATGAAAACCACTAGTCACCAACAGCCAGCCAGAAAAGGTTCCTTTTATTCTTCATCTTTGCCTCCTGCCAGTCAACCACTGCTTTATCCATGGTCACGTCTGTCCTGTGATATCACAGGCTTGTAGCTTGTTAAGCAGCCATAAGTGTGGTACCTTGTCAAAGTCCTTCTGAAAATCCAAGTACACAACATCAACCAATTCTCCTTTGTCTATCCTGCTTGTTATTTCTTCAAAGAGTTCCAACAGAATTGTCAGGCAGGATTTTCCCTTGAGGAAACCAAGCTGACTGTGGTCTGTTTTATCATATGCCTCCAAGTACCCTGAGACCTCATCCTTAATAATCGACTCCAACATCTTAACCACTGAGGTCAGACTAACTGGCCTATAATTTCCTTTTTACAGCCTCTCTCCTTTCTTGAAGAGTGGAGTGACATTTGTAATTTTCCAGTCATCCAGAACCACTCCATAATTTAGTGATTCTTGAAAGATCGTTGCTAATGCCTCCACAATCTTTTTAGCCACCTCTTTCAGAATACTGGTGTATATACCATCTGGTCCAAATGACTTGTCTATCTTCAGACCTTTCAGTTTCCCAAGAACCTTCTCTTTAGTAATGGTAACTTCACACTCTTCACGACCCCTGACACCTGGAACTTCCACCATACTGCTAGCATCTTCCACAGTGAAGACTGATGCAAAATACTTTTTCAGTTCATCTGCCATTTCCTTTTCCCTCAATACTATCTGTCCAGCATCGTTTGCTAGCAGTCCAATATCCACTCTTGCCTCTCTTTTACACTTTGTATATCTGAAGAAACATTTGGTATCCTCTTTAATATTATTGGCTAGCTTACTTTTGTATTTCATCTTTACCTTCTTAATGCCTTTTTTAGTTGCCTTCTGTTGGTATTTAAAAGCTTCCCAATTCCTTAACTTCCTACTAATTTTTGCTCTATTATATGCCCTCGCTTTGGCTTTAATGTTGGCTTTGGTGGCCATGGTTGTGTTATCTTGCCATTAGGATACTTTCTCTTTGCGATGTATATATCCTGTGCCTTCTGAGTTGCTTCCTGAAATTCCAGCCATTGCTGCTCTGCTGTCATCCCTGCCAATGTTCTTTTCCAATCAATTCTGGCCAACTCCCCCCTTGTGCCTCTGTAAGTCCCTTTACTCCACTGTAATATTGATACATCTGACTTCAGCTTCTTTCCCAAATGTCCGGGTGAATTCAGTCATATTATGATCATTTTACCCTCTAATCAATTCTGATTCATTGCACAGCACCCAATCCAAAAAAGCAGATCCCTGAGTGGGACTCAACCACAGGCTGCTCTAACAAGCCATCTCGTAGTCACTCTAGAAATTCCTCCTCCTGGAATCCCGCACCAACCTCATTTTCCTGATCTATCTGCATATTGAGGTCCCCCATGACCGTTGTAACAATGTTCTTCTGGCATGCATTTTCTATCTCTCATTGTAACTTGAAAACCACATTCTTGCTACTGTTTGAGGGTCTGAATACAACTCCCATTAGGTTCTTTATACTCTTGCAGTTCCTTAGCGCTGTCCACAATGATTGACCACCTTTTGACCCTATGTCACCTCTTTCTAATGATTTAATTTCATTTTTTACCAACAGAGCCGTGCCTTCCCCTCTGCCTCTGTCTAAGAGTCTCTTCAACATCGCTAACATATGAGGGGTGATTGATAAGTTCGTGGCCTAAGGTAGAAGGAGTCAATTGTAGAAAACCTAGCACATTTACCTTTCAACATAGTCCCCTCCTACATGTACACATTTAGTCCAGCGGTCGTGGAGCATACGGATCCCTTCTTTGCAGAAGTCGGTGTCTTGGTCCTCCAGAAAGTGGTCCACAGTAGGGGTGATTGATAAGTTCGTGGCCTAAGGTAGAAGGAGATGAGTTATTAACTTCAAACTTTCTGCATAATCTCTCAGAGTTGAACTGCACGTGCATGTAATGAGAGCTGTATAACTAATCTCCTTCTACCTTAGGCCATGAACATATCAAACACCCCTAATGTGGACCACTCCTGACGTCCAAGACTCCGACTTCTACAAACAAGGGATCCGCATGCTCCACAACAGCTGGACTAAGTGTGTAAATGTAGGAGGGGACTATGTTGAAAAATAAATGTGCTAGGTTTTCTACAATTGACTCCTACTTTAGGCTACTAACTGATCAATCACCCCTCGTATCTGCCTCTACCACCATCCTGACAGCACATTCCATGCACTCAGCACTTCCTGTTTTTTAAAAAAAACCCTACCTCTGACATCCGCCCTGTACTTTTCTCCAATCACCTTAAAGTTATGCCCCCTCGTATTAGCCATTTCTACCCTGGGGAAGATCTCTGGCTGTCCACTCAATCTAAACCTCTTATTATTTTGTTCACCTCAATGAAGTCAACCCTCATCCTCCTTTGCTCCAAAAAGAAAAAACTTAGCTAGCTTAACCTTACTTCATAAGCCATGCTCTCTAATCCAGGCAGCATCCTGATAAATCTCTGCACCCTCTCCAAAGAAAACTTCACAGTAAAAACCCTCACCCTCTCCATGTCCTTCCTATAATGAGGTGACCAGAACTGAACACAATACTCCAAGTACAATATGAACCACCCACCAGTCTTCCAGGATTTTACCTGTGGCTAAATCTCTCTGCAGGGTCCTTCACTGTTTCTTCCCTCGATCCCAGTAAAGTCTGAGGATGCACTTAGTCAGGCTCTAGGGATCTATCCTTCCTTAAAACACCTCAGTACGCCCTGTTTGGAGCCTTGTAAAAGTATTCAGCCCCCAACCCTTTGTTTGCAGAAATGAGCATTACAACCAGGGATTTTGAACAATTTAACTGAAGATTTTTATTTGTGAATCACATGCTCCTGTTTTCACAGTAGAGCCCAAAATACATGGAAAATTGTAAAGCATGAAAAATTGAAAATTCAAAAACTGAAATGTCAGCTGTTCGAAAGTATTCATCCTCCTTTACTCAGTACTTGGTTGATAGTACCTCTCAGCTATTACAGCCAGTAGTCTTTTTGGATAAGTTCCTGTTAGTTTTGCACAACATGATGGAGCAAGATTTGCCCATTCCTCCTTGCAAAATTGCACAAGCAGTGCCAGGTTAGATAGAGAGTGGTGTGAACAGCAATCTTGAGGTCTTGCCAAGATGTTCGATCGGGTTAAGGTCAGGACTCTGACTGAGCCACTCAAGGACATCAATTTTCTTCATTTGAAGCCACTCCCTGGTTCCTCTGGCAGTGTGCTTTGGGTCATTGTCCTGCTGAAAGATGAACTTCCTACTGAGGATCAGTCTGTATTTAGCAGCACTCATCTTCCCATCAATCCTGACCCGATTTCCATTCCCTACTGCAGAAAAGCATCCCCACAGCACGATGCTATCTCCCCCAGTAGGGACAGTGCCACCTGGCTGCTGCACCAGGTTAGATTTACGCCACATGTACCACTTAGTGTCGGGGCCAAAAAGTTCCACAAGACCTTCTTCCACATCTTTACAGTATCTTCTAAGTGACATTTTGCAAAGTCTTTACGGGCAAGGGTATATATATTTTTAAAGCCCAGGCTGCTTCTTTGCCACTCTTGCTTAAATACATTTTTTGTGCAACGCCTTAGAGATTGTGAACCCTTAAACTTCATCTCCAGTTGCAACCACTGACTTCTGCAGCTCACTCAGAATGACTGTTGGCATCAGAGTAGCCTCTCTTACAAGTGTCATTCTTCACTAGTGACTACGTTTGGAGGGGCAGCCTGACCTGGGCAGTGTAGATGTGGGTTCATCTTTTTTCCTACTTTTTGTGATGGACTGCACTGAGTGCCGAGGTATGTTCAGTGCCTTTGAGATGGTCTAGTACCCTTCCCCAGAATTGTGCTTTTTTGTTACCATTTCTCTGAATTGTTTTGAAAGCTCTTGTCTTCATTTTAGTTTGGTTCGTTGAAAATCTACCATACTGTTGGACCTTGCAGAGAGAAGGAGTGTTTATTATTATGAATTCATTGAAACAGGTGACCCCCCAATTTTCTACATCAACAAATTGGGTGAATTGGTAAGGAAATATACAATATTGATAAGGTAATATAGAATATATTAGTTTCAATATAATCATGGAGAAGGATAGGTCTGGACCCAGGGTTGAGATTTATGATTGGAGAAAGGCTAACTTTAAGGAGATGCGAAAGGATTTAGAAGGAGTGGATTGGGACAAAGTGTTTTATGGGAAGGATGTAATAGAGAAATGGAGGTCATTTGGAGGTGAAATTTTGAGGGTACAGAATCTTTATGTTCCTGTTAGGTTGAAAGGAAATGTTAAAAGTTTGAGAGAGCCATGGTTTTCAAGGGATATTGGAAACTTGGTTTGGAAAAAGAGAGATATCTACAATAAATATAGGCAGCATGGAGTAAATGAGGTGCTCGAGGAATATAAAGAATGTAAGAAGAATCTTAAAGAAAGAAATTAGAAAAGCCAGAAGAAGATACAAGGTTGCTTTAGCAAGTGAGGTGAAAATAAATCCAATGCGTTTCTACAGTTATATTAATAGCAAAAGGACAGTGAGGGATAAAATTGGTCCCTTGGAGAATCAGAGTGGACAGCTGTGTGGAACCAAAAGAGATGGGGGAGATTTTGAACAATTTCTTTTCTTCGGTATTCACTAAGGAGAAGGATATTGAATTGTGTAAGATAAGGGAAACAGGTAGGGAAGATATGGAAACTTTGATGATTAAAGAAGAGGAAGTATTGGTGCTTTTAAGGAATTTATATGTGGATAAGTCTCTGGATCCTGACAGGATATTCCCTAGGTTAGTGTAGAAATAGCAGGGGCTCTGACAGAAATATTTCAAATGTCATTAGAAACGGGGATGGTGCCAGACGATTGGCATATTGCTCATGTTGTTCCATTGTTTAAAAAGGGTTCTAAGAGTAAACCTAGCAATTATCGGCCTGTAAGTTTGACATCAGTGGTGGGTAAATTAATGGAAAGTATTCTTGGAGATGGTATATATTATATAACTATCTGGATAGACAGGGTCTGATTAGGAACAGTCAACATGGATTTGTGCGTGGAAGGTCATGTTTGACAAATCATTGAATTTTTTGAAGAGATTACTAGGAAAGTTGATGAGGGTAAAGTGGTGGATGTTGTCTATATGGACTTCAGTAAGGCTTCTGACAGGGTTCCACACGGAAGTTTAATTAGGAAGGTTCAATCATTAGGTATTATTAGTGAAGTAGTAAAATGGATTCAGCAGTGGCTGGATGGGAGATGCCAGAGAGTAGTGGAGGATAACTGTTTGTCAGATTTGAGGCCGGTGACTAGTGGTGTGCCTCAGGGATCTGTACTGGGTCCAGTGTTGTTTGTCATATACATTAATGATCTGGATGATGGGGGGGTGGTAAATTGGATTAGTAAGTATGCAGATGACACTAAGATAGGTGGAGTTGTGGATGATGAGGTAGGTTTTCAAAGCTTGCAGAGAGATTTAGGCCAGTTTGAAGAGTGGGCTGAAAGATGGCAGATGGAGTTTAATGCTGATAAATGTGAGATGCTACATTTTGGTAGGACTAATCAAAATAGGACATACATGGTAAATGGTAGGGCATTGAAGAATGCAGTAGAACAGAGGGATCTAGGAATAATGGTGCATAGTTCCCTGAAGGTGGAATCTCATGTGGATAGGGTGCTAAAGAAAGCTTTTGGTATGCTGGCCTTTATAAATCAGAGCATTGAGTATAGGAGTTGGGATGTAATGTTAAAATTGTACAAGGCATTGGTAAGGCCAAATTTGGAGTATTGTGTACAATTCTGGTCACCAAATTATAGGAAAGATGTCAACAAAATAGAGAGAGTACAGAGATTTACTAGAATGTTGCCTGGGTTTCATCTCCTAAGTTACAGAGAAAGGTTGAACAAGTTGGGTCTTTATTCTTTGGAGCATAGAAGGTTGAGGGGGGACTTGATAGAGGTATTTAAAATTATGAGGGGGATTGATAGAGTTGATGTGGATAGGCTTTTTCCATTGAGAGTAGGGGAGATTCAAACAAGAGGGCATGAGTTGAGAGTTAGGGGGCAAAAGATTAGAGTTAACATGAGGGGGAACTTCTTTATTCAGAGAGTGGTAGCTGTGTGGAACGAGCTTCCAGTAGAAGTGGTAGAGGGAGGCTCGATATTGTCGTTTAAAGAAAAATTGGACAGCTATATGGACAGGAAAGGATGGAGGGTTATGGGCTGAGTGCAGGTCGGTGGGACTAGGTACGAGTAAGTGTTCAGCACGGACTAGAAGGGCCGAGATGGCTTGTTTCTGTACTTGTTAATCTGTAATTGTTATATGGTGATATTGTACCTAAGGAAAATTGGGATAGTAATACAAAAAGGATGAATACTTCTTCAGCCTCACAATTTTGGTTTTTAATTTGTAGTAAATTGTTGACAGTTTTTGGAATTTTTCTTTTGATTTTTCATGGTGCACAATGTTTTGTAGATTAGCTCAGAAAATAGGAATTGCGACAGGAAAATGTGAAAATTCTTATGGGGGCTGAGTACTACTTCAAGGCACTGAATAGACCAAGACATCACAACTCATTTGTCTCAATGCAATAGCTTCTGTAATCTTTTCCACAACAAAAACAGATGAGAAATAATGTTTTAAAAGTCTTGCCCACCTTCTGTGGTCCGCGTGTGAACAGCCATGTGGATCACTAGGTGAGTAACCACCTTTTCAATATACCTATAGATTTCTTGGGATCTTGCTGGCCAGATCCAAAAACATTGTCCTCCTTTTTGCCCTCTTGACTTCTCTCTTCTCTACTCCTACACTACACTCGAAGGATTGGCCTAACTTCAGTGAGCATCTTCTCCTTTCCCCGACCAGAGTGTCTCTCATTGGCCAGGGTTTCCGAACCATACCTGTGTCTCCCTTCAGTCCAGAGTAACATGCTGCCCCCCCACTCCTGATAGCTCACTCTTTGAAGCTTCCCACTTGCCAGTCTACCAGTCACCCCTGCAGACCATAAGACATGGGAGCTGAATTAAGCCATTTAGCCCATTGACGATGCCTCACCCATCAATCAAGGTCATGCAGTCTCACCCTGTCGACCCCCGATCCCTGCAAGTTCCTGAACACCGTGTGCTGATGAATTTGTGTTTGCTCCTGTACACGTGTGTGTGTGTGTGTGTGTGTGTGTGTGTGTGTGTGTGTGTGTGTCTCTCTCTCTGTCTCTGTCTGTCTCTCTCTCTGCCTCTACAGAATGTGTGCATGTCTGTCCCTGTACACCCCATGTGTGTGTCTCCGTGTTGGTTCCTGGTGAGGGGGAGTACATTCCTTGGGAGACAAAGGGAAAACCTCTCGGGAGGGACTGTGAGTGAGGAGAATCAGAGGCTGATTTGGGAGGGGGCGGTGTGTGGTTTTGGGGTGAAAGAGGCGAGGGAATAGACACCAGGGATGGGAGAGATGTTGTGGGCCCTGTAGAGGCCAGGAGATGTGAAGTGCCTCAGAGACTGGCTCCCTACCCACCAATCCCCTTCTGTGCCAGGACAGGGGTTTGGGTTGGGGGAGTGGCCCTCAGGTAGGGTACAAGGCCAGAGGTTCCTCTGTCTTACTCCTCACTCACCTTCTATTCCAGGATGGGAGTCCGGCCACAGGAGGGGAGGAGGTGGGCAGCCCAGCCCTGCGCATCGGTCGGCTTATGGAGGAGGATCCGACCTTTCGTCGGGGGCGGCTGCGGTGGCTACAGCAGGAGCAGCAGCGGGTCCTCAACTTGCAGCAACAGCAGCTGGGCCGCCGGCCGCGCAGGAGAACGGGCGGCCGCTTCATCCCGCCGCACGACTGCAAGCTGCGATTCCCCTTTAAAAGCAACCCACAGCATCGTTACTCGTGGGGCCCCAGCAACGAATCTACAGACCCTAGCAATGAACCCGGTCACCCTGGCAACGGGTCTACAGACCTCAGCAACAGGTCGACAGACCCAAGCAACAATCCGGATTACCCTGACAACGGGCTTACAGATCCCAGCAGCAGGCCCGAGTACCTTGGTAGAGGGCCTACAGACCCTAGCAACAGGCCTGATCACCCTGGCAATGGGCCTACGGACCCTAGCAATGGGTCCATTCATCCTGGCACTCACCCCAGCCACTGGCCCACTGACATCAGTAAGAGGCCTGGTCACCCAGGCAATGGGCCCATGGAACCTGGCAACAGGCCCAGCTCAACACCTGCTGCTGCCAACTATGCCTCCCAGGCACCGCGGCGCAAGCCTGGGCCGGATGAGAAGCCTCGAGGACGAGGTCCGAGAGCCTGGCCAGGTCCAGGCACCATGCACCCCCAGCACCGGAGGCCATTCCGCCGCAACTCCTTCGATAACGGGGCTGGGGGCCGCACCCGCTTCCCCCGCCGACCACCCTCCCCTGACGAGCGGCCTCTTGCTGTCCCTGAGCACTGCAGGCCCCAGCCTCAACACTGGGGCCGGAGTTCCGAGTCTGGACCCTACCCCCAGCATGCTGAGCCTCCCCGCCAGAGAGCCTACACCCCCCCGCCTCGCATGAGGCGGCAGCACTCGGCACCCAATTTGCAGCAGAAGGGCAACCACGGCTAACGCAGCCTCCCGCTCCGGGCACCGACCGGGGAGAGGGGCTGAAGGTGCGCTGGGGAGGGAGGGTGCAAGGGATGTGCCCAGAGGCAACGCTGCAAGGAAGTTTGTGCAGGGAGGGGCAGGTGTTGAGGGAATGGAAGTGCGTTGCAGGAGGCTTGGAGTGTGTCAGGAAGGGGAGGGGCAATTGCAGGTGTCAGGAGGGAAGGTGTGTGTTAGGAATGGAGGGTGTGCAAGAGGTGTGTCAGATGTGCAACTAGAGAGTGACTGGGATAGGAAAGGGTGTGTGTGTCAGGAGGGGCGTTTGTGTGAGGGGAGTGTCGGGATGGGGAGGGTGTGCAAGGGCATTGTAGGGAGGGAATGTGATGGGATTGTGGGGGGAGAGTGTAATGGGAGTGTCAGGAGGGCATAGGGGTGATTGCAAAAGAGGCAGGTGATTGTGTAATGCGAGTGGGAAAAGGAACAATGAGTGTGCGGGGGAGGCAGTAGAAGGTGAGTGTGTAAGGAAGGGGTAAGGGGCAAGTGTCAAGATGGGTAAGAGGCGCAAGGTAGATGTCAGGAATGGTGGGTGTGCAAAAGGTGTGTGTCAGCGAAGAGGAAGACGTTCAAGGGGAGGGTAACCGGGATGGGAAGGTGTGCAAGGGAATGTTTTTCAGGAGGGGGCATAGGGCAAGTGGATGTGCAAGGGAAGGGCGTGTGTGCAGTGAGAGTGCCTGGATGGGGAGGGTGTGCAAGGGGAGAGGGTACAAGAGTGTCAAGGGAGGGGCGTTTGTGTGAGGAGGTGTTGGGATGGGGAAGGTGTGCAAGGAGACTCAGAGTGGAGAAGGTGTGCAAAGTGGCATGTGTCAGGAGGTGTATCAAGAGGGTGTAGGGGTGAATACAAAAGGCTGGTGATTGATGGGAGTGGGAGAAGAAGGGAGTGTGTCAGGAGGAGGAAGGGAAGTGTGCAGGGGAGGAAGGAGGAGGAGAGCCTCGGGAGAGGGGTTTATCGGAGGCTGGAGGACAGGACTGGACAAGGGGAGTGTGGCAGGATGGGTGTGAGTGTGCGCGGTGTGGGGCTTCTGCCTGTGTGAGGCAGGGAACAGTGTTTGGGTGTAGATATGTTAATGCTGATCTGATCTGATGGTTACCCAGCTACGGACAACTGTGTGTGTGTTCCTGTGAATTTGGAGGTGCTAATTTCTCCAGCTGGCTTGCCACTGTGTGAGAGTGTGTGTGTGTATGTGTGTGTGGTCAGCAGAACTGGTGGATGTGGAGCCCGTGGGGAGGGCTGAGTGCCCACTCAATCCGGGATGTGAATTTTTGGAAGGTGGCCTGGAGACTACTGCTTATGGGGGCCGTGAATGGGGGGAGGGCAAACTCAGGGAAATATCTTCTGGGTGGGAGTCAGCAGAAAGCCCTTTAAATGTCAGCTGAGCTGAACAGCCTCGGCAGTGGGACAGCGAGGAGTCCTTGTTATCCAAGCCTGTGATGGATTTTGCCTGTTCTGGTGCAGGGAATGTGTCTCTTGGTTTGGTTTGGACCCCTTTGAAAACTCACCATCACAGCCCTGTGTCCAAGTGTCATTCGCTGCCTCTCCGTCACTGGACCGTTTATTATGTAGCCCGGAGTTGGTGGACTGGGGCCATCCCCCAGGGGCCTGAACCAGGCTTCCTGATGGTGAAAGGGCCCATCATGCTGCTTACTCCAGAGGTGCGTCCTGTCGAGTGTTCTCTGTAGGCTGCGCTGACTTCGGAGGGCAGGGCAAGGTGAGCACACCACACCGCCTCCAAACCTTGCAATGCGCTGCGATAATTGTCAGCCTTAAACACTGTGGACTTCTGATACATAACCTCAGTACCCATCGGGGACATTACAACTTTAAGAGTGGCCCCGGGGCGTTTGCACAAATTATAAGATCCTGTATTTTAGAGTTTTAGAATTCTTTGTTGTGTGTTTTAGTTTAAAGGGATGTTTGTAACGGACCTCTGCACTGACAGCTCCTGGCTCAGCATGTTGCAGTTCCAGGGATTTTAGTCTTGTCACTGCCTGTGTCCCCCAGGGAGGGTCAGTGTGTGTGTGAGAGTGACCGTCCCCCAGTGAGGGTCAGTGTGTCTGTGGGACCGTCCCCCAGGGAAGATCAGTGTGTGTGTGTGTGTGTGTGTGACTGTCCCCCAGGGAGGGTGTGTGTGTCTGTGGGACCATCCCCCAGTGAGGATCAGTGTGTGTGTGGGACTGTCCCCAGTGAGGGTCAGTGTGTGTGTGGGACCATCCTCCAGTGATGGTCAGTGTGTGTGTGTGTGTGTGTGTGTGTGTGTGTGTGAGTGACCGTCCCTCAGTGAGGGTCTGTGTGTGTGAGCGTCCCCCAGTGAGGGTCAGTGTGTGGGACCATCCCCCAGTGATGGTCAGGGTGTGGGACCGTCCCCCAGTGAGGGTCAGTGTGTGTGTAGGACCATCCCCTAGTGATGGTCAGTGTGTGGGTGTGGGACTGTCCCCCAGTGAGGGTCAGTGTGTGTGTGTGGGACCATCCCCCAGGGAGGGTCAGTGTGTGTGTGTGGGACCATCCCCCAGGGAGGGTCAGTGTGTGTGTGTGTGTGACCGTCCCTCAATGAGGGTCACTGTGTGTGTGTGTGTGGGACCATCCCCCAGGGAGGGTCAGTGTGTGTGTGTGTGTGTGTGACTGTCCCTCAATGAGGGTCACTGTGTGTGTGGGACCGTCCCCCAGTGAGGGTCAGTGTGTGTGTGTGTGTGTGTGGGACAGTCCCCCAGTGAGGGTCAGTATGTGTGTTCGTAGGTGTGGGACCGTCCCTCAATGAGGGTCACTGTGTGTGTGGGACCGTCCACCCTCCAGTGAGGGTCAGTGTGTGTGGGACCGTCCCCCAGTGAGGGTCAGTGTGTGTGTGGGAGATAGTTCCCCCAGTGAGGGTCAGTGTGTGTGTGTGGGACCATCCCCCAGGGAGGGTCAGTGTGTGTGTGTGGGACCATCCCTCAGGGAGGGTCAGTGTGTGTGTGTGTGTGACCGTCCCTCAATGAGGGTCACTGTGTGTGTGTGTGTGGGACCATCCCCCAGGGAGGGTCAGTGTGTGTGTGTGTGTGTGTGTGTGTGTGTGTGTGTGTGTGTGACTGTCCCTCAATGAGGGTCACTGTGTGTGTGGGACCGTCCCCCAGTGAGGGTCAGTGTGTGTGTGTGTGTGGGACAGTCCCCCAGTGAGGGTCAGTATGTGTGTTTGTAGGTGTGGGACCGTCCCTCAATGAGGGTCACTGTGTGTGTGGGACCGTCCCCCAGTGAGGGTCAGTGTGTGTGGGACCGTCCCCCAGTGAGGGTCAGTGTGTGTGTGGGAGATAGTTCCCCCAGTGAGGGTCAGTGTGTGTGTGTGTGTGGGACAGTCCCCCAGTGAGGGTCAGTATGTGTGTTTGTAGGTGTGGGACCGTCCCTCAGTGAGGGTCAGTGTGTGGGTGTGGGACCATCCCTCAGTGAGTGTCAGTGTGTGTGTGTGATCGTCCCCCAGGGACGCCCAATGGGTGATCGGGCAGTGAAGTTGGACGCCCAATGGGTGATCGGGCAGTGATGTTGGACGCCCAATGGGTGATCGGGCAGTGATGTTGGACGCCTAATGGGTGAATGGTTGGTGAGAGGATGGGTAGTGGTGAGACTGGACGGACATTTGCTCTGCCAACTGTTGTCCCTGCAACTGAGGGGGGTACCCAGGGAAGAGGTCTGGACCCGTGTCTGTACCCACTTGTTTCCATTAAAGTTGAACGGGAGCCCAGTGTATCTGTGTGCCGTGTTTTTTATCCTGGTTCTCTCCGCAGGTCTGGGACCAGCCCCGTCCTCCTAGCATCGCCTCATTAATGTCCCACTGCTGGAGCTGCAACAGTCTTGTCGGTCCGTCTGGACTCTCCATCCCTCCCCCTTTTTTTTAAACATAACTATAAACGTTTATGCACAGAGAAATACACAAAATGCAAACGTCAAGTGTGTGCAAGACTGAACAAAGTGAAATTAAAATATGGTGATTACTGTCGATGAAACAGACAATTCCTTGGGAGGGGGCACCGCTTCCTTCCGCCCGTACGCATTGAGACCGCATGCTCGCTCTCCATGAACAGCCGGGCGGGCAGTCGGCCCTGGCGGAGCGAGTCCTCGACTACCTGCTCACTGGAGCCGCGAATAAATGAGGCACCCCCCCCCCCACCTTGGCGACACTCTCCCTACGGCAGTGTGACTCGCCGTCAGTACTGACGCTTTTTGTTTACAAATGTACGAAACTTTATTCAAATACAAAAGACAAAAGATTATGAGTTACAATACGGTTACTGAATTCAAATTAAAATAGTTATTACCATGTATAATGTACTCACGTCCCTGGGAGGGGCACTGTTCCCGAAAATACCCACTGTACATGACTGCATGTTCCTTCTCCACGCGTGAATGTAGCCCGGGAAGAGAGGCAAGCAGCTGACTCGGGCAAGCCTACACGAGATCCTCCAACCGACCCGCCCCTCACCCTCCGTACTAAGTGCCCATAAATCAGTAGTGTGGGGCTGAAGCGCAGCCAGAATTTGCGGAACAGCGCTTTCAGATATTCGACCAGGGGCTGTTATCTCTCTCACTCACCATGTGGACAAGGCGCACCGACTCCTCCCGTCCACAGAAAGGAGGGATGGACGGGGTATCAGTGACCCTGCTCAGGAATCTATATCCTGGTGCTGCCCCATGCAACACCCTCCACTCCAGGTTCCCGATGTTCAGAGGAAAACTTGCATTGGGAGACTTCCGATAGTAAGATAGGCGCATCGCGAGGCGGTTCCAGAAAGAGAGATCGGGGTTTGGGCCCCACGAACACCTCTCGCTGGGCAGGGTTTGGCGCGACTGGAGCCGCTCGACCCCCGCACCCACCGTGAAGGGACGGGAAACGACCTTTCCCGCGTCGAGCGCCGTTCCCTGACCGGAGGAGACCCGCAATAGCTCAAGGTCAAAGCCTGGCAGCTCCTGCTTAGCGGCGCGGCTGATGCTCAACACCAGGAGCTGAGTACCCTCCTGATGGTAGTGCCACCGGCGAAAGAAATGTAGAGGGTGCTCGGCTGCCAACCGGCACTGATTGATCATCGTCCACAAATGGTCTTAGCTCCTCTGGCAGGGAGTTCATCCCCCACTAACTCACTAAAAGACCAGAACACGTTCCCCAGAGGACACGGCTGAGAAGAGCCGCTGCCAGTCTCGCATCCTCTGTAGGTCAACAGCGTCGGTGATCGTAAGGAGGACATCTTCGGCATAAGCTTCATCTGCGGCTGGGCTCAGGACGAAACAGACCTGCCAACCACTTCTGAAGAAGGCACAGGGAAGGCTCTAGGGCTCCTAGTTGCCCCGCCATCAGCAGCCCTGAAGCACCCCGTCCGAAAACAAAAGGGTACCGTCACCATCAAGGGTCCATCGACCTTTAACAGGCATTCTGTCGAAGCATACTGTACACCCGACTGACACGGGCGACAAAATGCGGCCCGAGTCCGAATGCGCGCAGAGTCACGGTCTACCGCCTTCTCGTCTTTCTCTCTCTCGTTGCCCCTGAACTCTCTACCACCGCGTTGTGTGTCCAGCAGCCACGTGGTCAGCGGCCCTGAGGGTAGTGATCCGGACGATGGGTGGTGGTGAGTGGAGCGGTGTGTTGTACTCTACCTGTGCTCTGCGGCAGGGCAGCGGCCCTGAGGGGAGTGACCCGGACGATGGGTGGTGAGTGGCGCGATATGCTATGCTCTGCCTGTTATGTCCAGCGCTGCAGCCCAGAACATCGGGGCTAACACTGGGGCATCTGTGAGAGCCGCCAGGCAGCGGCTAGAGAGGATGACCTCTCTCCACAAAAGGGGTGGAGTTTATTGTCTGCACGGGTGTAATGAAAAACTGACTAGCAGCCACATAGTCACATAACATCAGAAACACGGTATCCACACAGAACAAAGTCTACATGGATATAAACATCGAAAACTTACAGCACGTTACAGGTCCTTCGGCCCACAAAACTGTGCCGAAAATGTCCTTACTTTAGAAATTACCTAGGGTTACCCATAACGCTCTATTTTTCAAGGCTCCATGTACCTATCCAAGAGTCTCTTCAAAGACCCTATCATATCCGCCTCCACCACCGTCGCCGGCAGCCCATTCCACGCACTCACCACTCTTTGCGTAAAAAACTTACCCCTGACATCCCCTCTGTACCTACTTCCAAGCAACTTAAAAGTGTCCCTTCTCGTGTTAGCCATTTCAGCCCTGGGGAAAAGCTTCTGACTATCCACACGATCAATGCCTCTCATCATCTTATACACCTCTATCAAGTCACCTCTGATCCTCTGTCGCTCCAATGAGAAAAGGCCAAGTTCACTCAACCTATTCCCATAAGGCATGCTCCCCAATCCAGGCAAGATCCTTGTAAATCTCCTCTGCACCCTTTCTATGGTTTCCACATCCTTCCTGTAGTGAGGCGACCAGAACTGAACACAGTACTCCAAGTGGGGTCTGACCAGGGTCCTATATAGCTGCAACATTACCTCTCAGCTCGTAAACACAATCCACGATTGATGAAGGCCAATACACTGTATGCATTCTTAACCACAGAGTCAACCTGCGCAGCAGCTTTGAGTGTCCTATGGATTCAGACCCCAAGATCCCTCTGATCTTCAACACTAATCTTACCATTAATACTGTATTACTATATTCTGCCATCATATTTGACCTACCAAAATGAACCACTTCACACTTATCTGGGTTGAACGCCATCTGCCACTTCTCAGCCCAGTTTTGCATCCTATCAATGTCCCGCTGTAACCTCTGACAGCCCTCCACACTATCCACAACACCCCCAACCTTTGTGTCATCAGCAAATTTACTAACCCATCCCTCCTCTTCCTCATCCAGGTCATTTATAAAAATCACGAAGAGTAGGGGTCCCAGAACAGATCCCTGAGGCACATCACTGGTCACCGGCCTCCATGCAGAATATGACCAGTCTACAGTCACTCATTGCCTTCTGTGGGCAAGCCAGTTCTGGATTCACAAAGCGATGTCCCCTTGGATCCCATGCCTCCTTACTTTCTCAATAAGCCTTGCCTGGGGTACCTTATCAAATGCCTTGCTGAAATCCATATACACTTCATCTACTGCTCTCCCTTCATCAATGTGTTTAGTCACATCCTCAAAAAATTCAATCAGGCTCGTAAGGCACGACCTGCCTTTGACAGAGCCATGCTGACTATTCCTAATCATAGTATGCCTCTCCAAATGTTCATAAATCCTGCCTCTCAGTATCTTCTCCATCAACTTACCAACCACTGAAGTAAGACTCACTGGTCTATAATTTCCTGGGCTATCTCTACTCCCTTTCTTGAATAAGGGAATAACATCCGCAACCCTCCAATCCTCTGGGACCTCTCCTGTCCTCATTGATGATGCAAAGATCATCGCCAGAGGCTCAGCAATCTCCTCACTCGCCTCCCACAGTAGCCTGGGGTACACCTCGTCTGGTCCCGGTGACTTATCAAACTTGATGCTTTCCAAAAGCCCCAGCACATCCTTTTCCTTAATATCTACATGCTCAAACTTCTCAGTCCGCTGTAAGTCATCACTACAATCGCCAAGATCCTTTCCCGACGTGAATACTGAAGCAAAGTACTCATTAAGTACCTCGGTGAGACAATTTCACTCACTCCACGTGAGTGAAACACCCAAACACACTGGAAATAGCAAAGGCCATGGGCCCTGACTACAGGCCCGCATCGAAAAGTTCTGGTTAAAGTGGAGTTTTCAGGCCTCCGCCCCCGCCCCCCACCACTGGCTTGGAATCATACTGCGCACAGATGAAGATGGTTGTGGTGGCTGGAGGTCACCACCGAAGATCGAAGCCCCAAAGTACGATAGGATGTCTGCGGAGGCCCATAGGTCTGCGAGTCCACTGGGGAAGTCAGCGAATGCAATAGCCCGCTGTAGGCTGAAGGCAGCCTGTGCTGGGATGGAGGGCTGTTGGGAGAACCGGAACCGGACTTGGTTCGCTGTTGTTACTTTGTTACTTGAGTTCCGTTTTGTTGCGTTTTGTGTTGTTCTGCCGTGCATTGTAGACATACTATGTAGGCGCCGGAATGTGCGGCCACACTTGTGGGCTTCCCCTACCCCCAGCACATCTTTAGTTTGTGTTGGTTGTTGACGCAAATGGCGCATTTCACCTTTCGTTTCGATGTACATGTGTTAAATAAATCTGAATCTGAGCGGAGGCCTGGGCTCTGGCCTGATTTCCAATTCTCCCAAATCCCTCTCCCTAAACCGTAACCCGACCCCGAACTTGCATATTCTTGTGGACAGCCATGGAAGATCTCTGCAGGAGTTGGACAGGGGCTGTCCTGCGTTCAGCTCATCAGTTCCAGGGTCAGATGTGGGGACGTTCCGACGATTGTTCCATGTTCCTCACCACTCACGACTCAGATAATGAAACAGTCGAGCGTCCAGATGCAGCGACACCTGGACAATATCCAGGCCTGGGCTGAGATGTGAGAAGTGACGTTCGCCCCACACAGGTCATGGCGAATTTCAACCTAAGAGACTCCATCTCTCGGCCCCAGGTGCCAGGCAAAGAAGACCATCGCGTTCTCACCCCTCCCCCCCCCTCCCCCCACATAGTGGCCTATATTAATCGCCGAATCCCTCACTGGGAGTTGGGGGTGGGGGTCACCACGGACCTGGAGTGTCCTTGTACGCCGAGGATGGGGATCCTGTGGCGAGTACCTCCTGTCCTGGCTCCGCAAAGCCCGCCCACCATCTACAAGGCTTAGGTCGGGAGTGTAAAGCAACCCCGCTCACTTGCCTGAATGAGCGATGTCACCCCGCACCACTCAGTGACTGAGCTCACCCCTCCCATCCGCTACCACTCACCCCTCCCATCACCGCGCCCCACCACACCACAGCAGCGGCAGTTTGTACCGCGTCCGGGGCGCAGTGCAGCACATCACCAATACTCCCAGGACACGCCCTTCCAACCCCATCACCACTTCCAGCGAGGATAAGGGAACACCAGCGCCTCGGAGTTACCCGCCAAGCCACACACGGCCCTCGCTTATCAAATCTCTCCTCATTCTCCTCCACTCCAGGCATAAAGTCCAAACATAGTCAACCTCTCCCTCTAACTCGGCTCTTCAAGTTCTGGCAATGTCTTTGTAAATTTCCTCTGCACTCTTTCAATCTTATTGATATCTTTACAATAGGTAGGTGACCAGAAATGCACACAATACTCCAAATTAGGTCTCACCAATGTCTTAGCCAACGTCAGCACAACATCCCAACTCCTGTACTGAACCCTCTGATGTATGAAGGCCAATGTGATTTGGAATTTATAACACGCAGGATGTCCCAGAGGGCACCCATTTTAACTCCACTTCCCATTCCCATTCCGTTATGTCCATCTATGGCCTCCTCCACTGTCGGGATATGGCTACACTTAGGTTGGAGGAACAACACCTTATATTTCGTTTGAGTAACCTCCAACCCGATGGCATGAACATTGATTTCTCAAACTTCCAGTAATGCCTCCCCCCCTTCACCATTTCCCATCTCTTTGTCTGTCTGTCTGTCTGTCTGTCTGTCTCTCTCTCTCTCTCTCTCTCTCTCTCGTTATCTCCTTGCCTGCGCATCGCCTCCCTCTGGAGTTCCTCTCCCTCCCTTTCTTCTTTCTTTCTGTCTCTTTCACTTCCTAGCTATTTGCTTCATCCCTCCCTCTCCAAGCTTCACCTATCACCTGGCGTTTCTGCACACCCCACCCCCCGCCCCACCTTTCAAATCTGCTCCTCAGCTTTTTTTCTCCAGTCCTGCCGAAGGATTTTGGCACAAGACGTCGACTGTAGGAGTGGTAGGTGTAGTCTACATGGATTTTAGCAAGGCATTTGACATGGTCCCCCACGAGAGACTCATCCAGAAAGTCATGAGGCATGGGATCAGTGGAACTTTGGCTGTTTGGATAAAAAATTGGCTTAAAGGAAGAAAGCAGAGGGTAGTAGTGGAAGGAAAGTATTCTGCCTGGAGCTCAGTGACTAGTGGAATGCTGCAAAGGTCTGTCCTGGGACCCCTGGTCTTTGTGATTTTTATAAATGACTTGGATGAAGAGGCAGAAGGATGCGTGAGTAAGTTTGCAGATGACACGAAGATTGGAGGAGTTCTGGATGGAGCTGTAGGTTGTCGAAGGTTACAGGAGGATATAGACAGGATGCAGAGTTGGGCAGAAAAGTGGCAGATGGAGTTCAATCCGGATAAGTGAGAGATGATGCATTTTGGAAGGACAAACTAGAAGACTGAGTACAGGGTTAATAGTCGGTTACTTAATAGTGTGGTGAACAGAGGGACTTTGGGGTTCAAATCCATACACCCCTCAAGGTCGCTGCACAGGTTGATAGGATAGTTAAGAAGGCCTATAGAAACATAGAAACATAGAAAATTGGTGCAGGAGTAGGCCATTCGGCCCTTCGAGCCTGCACCACCATTTATTATGATCATGGCTGATCATCCAACTCAGAACCCCGCCCCAGCCTTCCCTCCATACCCCCTGACCCCCGTAGCCACAAGGGCCATATCTAACTCCCTCTTAAATATAGCCAATGAACTGGCCTCAACTGTTTCCTGTGGCAGAGAATTCCACAGATTCACCACTCTCTGTGTGAAGAAGTTTTTCCTAATCTCGGTCCTAAAAGGCTTCCCTTCTATCCTCAAACTGTGGCCCCTCGTTCTGGACTTCCCCAACATCGGGAACAATCTTCCTGCATCTAGCCTGTCCAATCCCTTTAGGATCTTATACGTTTCAATCAGATCCCCCCTCAATCTTCTAAATTCCAACGAGTACAAGCCCAGTTCATCCAGTCTTTCTTCATATGAGAGTCCTGCCATCCCAGGAATCAATCTGGTGAACCTTCTTTGTACTCCCTCTATGGCAAGAATGTCTTTCCTCAGATTAGGGGACCAAAACTGCACACAATACTCCAGGTGTGGTCTCACCAAGGCCTTGTACAACTGCAGTAGTACCTCCCTGCTCCTGTACTCGAATCCTCTCGCTATAAATGCCAGCATACCATTCGCCTTTTTCACCACCTGCTGTACCTGAATGCCCACTTTCAATGACTGGTGTATAATGACACCCAGGTCTCGTTGCACCTCCCCTTTTCCTAATCGGCCACCATTCAGATAATAATCTGTTTTCCTATTTTTGCCACCAAAGTGGATAACTTCACATTTATCTACATTAAATTGCATCTGCCATGAATTTGCCCACTCACCCAACCTATCCAAGTCACTCTGCATCCTCTTAGCATCCTCCTCACAGCTAACACTGCCACCCAGCTTCGTGTCATCTGCAAACTTGGAGATGCTGCACTTAATTCCCTCATCCAAGTCATTAATATATATTGTAAACAACTGGGGTCCCAGTTGGGATGCTTGGCTTCATTAATAGGGAGATTGAGTTCAAGAGTAGAGAGGTCATGTTGCAACTCTACAAATCTCTGGTGAGACCACACTTAGAGTATTGTAACAACACACATCAAAGTTGCTGGTGAACTTAGAGTATTGTGTTCAGTTCTGGTCACTTCATTATAGGAAGGATGTGGAAGCTATGGAGAGGGTGCAGAGGAGATTTACCAGGATGTTGCCTGAATTGGAAAACAAGTCTTATGAGGCAAGGTTAACAGAGCTGGGACTTTTCTCTTTGGAGCGTAGAACGATGAGAGCGGACTTGATAGAGGTCTACAAGATTATGTGAGGCGTAGATAGGGTGGATATCCAGTACCTGTTTCCCAGGGCAGGTAATTGCAAACACCAGAAGGCATATATACAAAGTTAAGGGAGGGAAGTTTAGGGGAGACAACAGGGGTAAGTTTTTTACACAGAGGGTTGTGGGTGCCTGGAATGACTTGCCAGGGATGGTGGTGGAGGCTAAAACATTAGGGGTATTTAAGAACCTCTTGGGTAGGCACATGGATGAAAGAAAAATAGAGGGTTACGGGGTAATGTGGGTTTAGTACGTTTTTTTAAAGGAATATATGAGTCGGCACAACATCGAGGGCCGAAGGGCCTTTACTGTGCTGTAGTATTATAGTGTCTAGTGTCTAGTGACTGTACTTTTTTTCCATAGATGCTGCCTGGCCTGCTGAGTTCCTCCAGCATTTTGTGTGTGTCACTCGGATTTCCAGCGTCTGCAGACTTTCTCTTGTTTGGAAATTATCGCTGTTCCTTCACCGTCGTTGGGTCAAAATCATGGAACTCCCTCCCCAGTGGCACTGATGATCCCTTACTAACTCTTCCTTCAGTTAGTCCTGACGAAGGGTCTCGGCCTGAAACGTCGACTGCACCTCTTCCTAGAGATGCTGCCTGGCCTGTTGCGTTCACCAGCAACTTTGATGTGTGTTGCACTGATGGACACTGGGATTGCGTGCTCCCGTCCCCGAGAACCGAGAGAAAACGGACTATCGGGATCAAAGATCGGCGCTGTCAGTGGGATCCGGAGATCCCGTTCACATCGACATCCGAGAGCAGTTTACTGAGCTCACAGGGATGGGGATGGCGTCATCACAAGGCACAGAAAGAGGCTTTTCGGCCCATCATGTCCCTGCTGACTTTCAAACAGCCATGCACACCCATCGCATTGTTCAGCACTCCGCCTGAGCCCCCATATCCCAGCAATTCTAGTATTTGTGCAGCCAATCTATGTTGGGGTCTCTGCCTCCCCCTCCCTCCCCCGAGACTGTGTGTTCCAGATAGCAGTCTCTTCTGCGTTAATATTAGCTCCTCAAATCTTTCTTTGTATAATTTATGGAGATACAGTGAGGAATAGTGAAAGATAAATAATAAAAATAATAGTAATAATAATAATAAAATTTATTATTTAAATGGTGAAAGATTGCAGCATGCTGTTGTGCAGAGGGACTTGGGAGTCCTGTGCATGAATCGCAAAAAGTTGGCTTGCAGGTACAACAGGTTATTAAGGCAAACGGAATGTTGGCCTTCATTGCTAGAGGGATTGAATTCAAGAGCAGGGAGGTCTTGCTGCAACTATACAGGGTACTGGTGAGGCTGTACCTGGAGTACTGTGTGCAGTTCTGGTCTCCATACTTGAGGAAGGATATACTGGCTTTGGAGACAGTGCAGAGGAGGTTCACCAGGTTGATTCCAGAGATGAAGGGGTTAACCTATGAGGAGAGATTGAGTCACCTGGGACTGTACTCTCTGGAATTCAGAAGAATGAGAGGGGATCTTATAGAAACTTACAAAATTTTGAAAGGGATAGATAAGATAGAAGTAGGAAAGTTGTTTCCATTGGTAGGTGAGACTAGATCTAGGGGACATTGCCTCAAGATTCAGGGGAGAAGATTTAGGACGGAGATGAGGAGAAACTGTCTTTCCAAGAGAGTGGTGAATCTGTGGAATTCTCTGCCCAGGGAAGCAGTTGAGACTTCTTCACTAAATACATTTAAGATTCAGTTAGATAGATTTTTACATAGTAGGGGAATTAAGGGTTATGGGGAAAAGGCAAGTAGATGGAGTTGAGTTTACGGACAGATCAGCCATGATCTTATTGAATGGCGGGGCAGGCTCGGTGGGCCAGATAGAAACATAGAAAATAGGTGCAAGAGTAGGCCATTCGGCCCTTCGAGCCTGCATCGCCATTTATTATGATCATGGCTGATCATCCAACTCAGAACCCTGCACCAGCCTTCCCTCCATACCCCCTGATCCCCATAGCCACAAGGGCCATATCTAACTCCCTCTTAAGTATAGCCAATGAACCGGCCTCAACTGTTTCCTGTGGCAGAGAATTCCACATATTCACCACTCTCTATGTGAAGAAGTTTTTCCTATTTCCTTAGATGGCCTACTCCTGCTCATATTTCTTATGTTCTGGAACTGTGAGAGAGGGAGAGTGTCGCGGTTCTGGATGGGGGGGAGGTGAAGAGGGTGACAAGGGTCCGATATCCCTGGGTACCCGGGTAGATGGACCTGTGAGAGAGGGAGAGAGTCGCGGTTCTGGATGGGGGGGGGGGTGAAGAGGGTGACAAGGATCCGATATCCCTGGGTACCCGGGTAGATGGAACTGTGAGAGAGGGAGAGTTTCCCAGTTCTGGATGGGGGCGGGGGGGGGCGCGGTGAAGAGGGTGACAAGGACATAGCGAATAATGTCAACAGGAAAAGTGCAAAGCGATTTCGCCTGGACAGGCAGGTTGAACTGACGGCAGCGATGGTGGGCAAGAACGTTCATTGAGACTGAGACTACAGGTTCTCATTGCAGGGTTAGAGATCGTATCCCAGTTACCCCGCACCTCTAACTCTTCCCTCCAACTCCCCACTTCCTCCTTCCTCCTCCCTTCCACGTTCATCATCCCTGCCCCACCCCTCCATACCTCATCCCTCCCTGTCCTTCTCCCCTCATTTCCTCCCTTGAAGAAGCTCAGCACGAGTCCCCAGATCCTAAGGACTTTCTACAGGGGCACAACTGAGAGCATCCTGACTGGCTGCATCACTGTCTGATATGGGAACTGTACCTCCCTCAATCGCAGGATTCTGCAGAGAGTGGTGCGGACAGCCCAGCGCATCTGTAGTTGTGAACTTCCCACTATTCAGGACATTTACAAAGACAGATGCGTAAAAAGGGCCCGAAGGATCTTTGGGGACCTGAGTCACCCCAACCACAATCTCTTCCAGCTGCTACCATCCGGGAAATGGTACCGCAGCATAAAAGCCAGGACCAACAGGCTCCAGGACAATTTCTTCCACCGGGCCATCAGACTGATTAATTCATGCTGATTCAATTGTATTTCTATGTTATATTGACTGTCCTGTTGTACATACTATTTATTATAAATTGCACATTGCACATTTAGACGGAGACGTAACGTAAAGATTTTTACTCCTCATGCCTGTGAAGGATGTAAGAAATAAAGTCAATTCAATTCCCCTCTTTCCTGCCTCCTTCCCCTTTTCCATTCTCCACCTCCTCCCTCCACACATCTCCTCCTCCCTCATTCCTGTTCTTCCCCACCCTCCTCTTCCCCTCTCTCTCCGACCCACCTCGTCTCTCTCTCTCTCTCTCTCTCTCTCCTCTATTTCTCCTTCTCCCCCTACGTCCCGTTCCAGGCCAAGGTACACAAGTCTCGCCTACTGTACGGATTGGAAGGGCCGCGCGTCCCCGTGAGGCGAGGCAGCATATTTCACTCCACGGGTTAAACCAGTCAAACCAGTTCACAGGGAGCTCAGGACCTGGCCAGAAGGTGACACTCCGCGCTGGAAAGCACGGACTGGAGTATTTTCAGGGATGTGGCTACCTACAATCATTACGCCAATGTTGATGAATATGCATGGTTGATGACTGACTGAAGACATTACTGTGATTAAACACTACACTGGCAGGACAAACCAGAAACCACGGCTGACTGCAGAGGTTCGTACACTGCTTAGGGATCGAGACGCTGCATTCGGATCGGGGATTAGGGCGACTCTAAGGTCAACAAGAGCCGTGCCCTCCCGTGTCATCAGGAAGGCAAAGCAAATTAACAGACACCTTTGTGGCACCCGGGACACGTGGTGCATGTGGCAAGGTATAGAAACCATAACCGATTACAAGTCCACCCTGCACGTCAACGACCGCGACACATCTCTTCCTGATAGGCTGAATGCTTTGACCAATTGAATGATGCGACATCGAGTAGAGACGCCGCTCTCCCTGAAAAATAGGAATCCCATCTGACCGCAGCCGAAGTGCGGAGGATCCTCGCCAGGGTAAACCCGCGTACAGCTGACATATTGGGTCGGGAGTTCAGGGTCTGTGCGGCCCAGCTAACAGGCGTCTTAATAGACATCTTCAATCTCTCTCTGAAACAGCCCCCTGTCCCCGCAGGCTTCAAGGCAGCCACCTTTATTCCGTTGCCCAAGAGAGCGACGTTAACTGACCGACACGCTTCAGAGGCACTGACTTCGACAATCACGATGTGCTTTGAGCGACTGGAAATTGATCATTTAGACCCCACCTTCCAGCTACGATATATTGGACCCCTTCCAGTCCTAAACTGCTTTAACTGGTCCACTGATGATGCCATAGCCTCTGCCCTAACCCAGCTAGAAAACGATTAGTCATACGCCAGGGTGTAGTTCATCGACATCTAACGTGAAACTTGGTCGTAGAAAAGCAGCATCCACCATCAGAGATCCTCTCCACCCAGGCCAAGCTTTCTTCTCGCTGCTGCCATCAGGTAGAAGGTTCAAGAGCCTCAGGACTCACAGCATCAGGTCCAAGAACAGTTACTACCCCTCAACCACCAGCTCTTGAACAAAAGGGGATAACTACACTCACTTATTGAGATGTTCCCACAACAAATTACCTCACCTTAAGGAATCTTTATCTTGTTATTTCATGCTTCGTTATGTATTGCTATTTATTTATATTTGCATTTCAACAGTTTGTTGTCTTCTATGCTCTTGCTCTTTCATTGATCCTGTTTACAGTTACTTTTCTATAGATTTGCTGGGTATACCCGCAGGAAAAAGGGTCGCAGGGTTGTATGTGATGACATGTATGTACTCTGATAATAAATTCAACTTTGACCTTGGCGTTTAACACGATCATCCCTCAGAGGTTGGAGGATAAACTGTCCTCTTTGGGACTCAACACCCCTCTTTGTAACTGGATTTTGGACTTCTTGACGGAAAGACCCCCGTCAGTCCGAGTTGGCAGCAACATCTGAAGCTCCGTCACGCTGAGCTCCTGGGGCCCGCAGGGCTGTGAGCTCGGCCCGCTGCTGACTCACGACCGCACCGCCAGATCCGGCTCAAAGCACATCATCGAGTTCACTGATGACACTACAGTGGTTGGCCTCATCAGCATCAATGACAGACAGAGAGGAGGTAGAGAGGCTTGTCAAATGGTCCAAGAACAACAACCGAGTCTCAACGTGGACAAGAAAAAAAGAGATGATTGTGGTTTTCAGGAAGGCACAGGCCAGCCCCCTCTCCATTGCACACGGAGAGAGTAAAGAGCACAAAGCTCCTTGGTGTGCACATAATGGATGATCTAAACTAGACCCACAACATCTCCTCACTAGTCAAGTCAAGTTTATTGTCATTTAACTATTTTCGTCTATACCGTCAAACAAGACAAAGTTTCTCTGAACCAAGGGGTAAAGTGCTGTAGTATACAAAACAGGCATAACACATAATGACAGTAAGGATGAAATCTACAGATGGATTACTCATCAACAAATAAAGTAAAGAATATAAGTTAAATACTGTAAAGTACAGAACAGATTAACCAGTGACACTTCGAATATGATGCGGCCCGGCGTTCGGAAGCCTAATGGCCCGAGGGAACTAACTGTTTCCCATCCTGAGTGTTCTTGTTTTTATGCATCTCCTGCCTGATGGTAGAAAGTCAAAGAGGATGCTGGACGGATGGGTAGGATCTTGATAATACTAAGGACCCTGCTGTTGGAGTAAGAGTGCCTGTGTCAGTGAGTACATGTGTGTTACGTTACCCGGTATGTTATCCCCACACCAAGTGTCCCCGATAGATTATCGGGAGACCCCTATGATCCTCTCAGCTGTTAGAACACAGTACATAGAAAACCTACAGTACAATACAGGCCATTCAGTCCACAAAGCTGCGCCGAATATGTCCTTACCTTAGAAATTACCTCGGGTTACCCATAGCCCTCTATTTTTCTAAGCTCCATGTACCTGTCCAGGAGTCTCTTAAAAGACCCTATGGTATCCGCCTTCACCACCGTCACCGGCAGCCCATTCCACGCACTCACCACTCTCTGCGTAAAAAACTTACCCTTGACATCTCCTCTGTACCTACCTCCAAGCACCTTAAACCTGTGCCCTCTCGTGTTAGCCATTTCAGCGCTGGGAAAACGCCTCTGACTATCCACACGATCAATGCCTCTCATCATCTTATACACAGAACTTTGAAGGGACGCGGTCCGATGCTCACATGCTCGGCAGGATGCCCACAGTGGCGCTCCTACCACCAGTCTACACTTTCTGGGGAGACTGAGGTGTGCAAGGCTTCCGAACAATTTTCTACGGAGCACCATCGAGGATCTCCTGTCTAGCTGCATGGTTGTGTGGCACAAAAGCTGCAAGGCATCGGACCACAGAACTCGAAACAGCAGTAAAAACCGCTGAGAGGATCACTGGCATCTCCAGCCTCTCTATTTGTGGCATTTACCGGGAGTTCTGCGGACGAAGGACCCGAAGCATTGCTGAGGATCCCTACCACCCATTACAGAATCTCTTTGACCCACTAGCATCAGAAAGGAGGTACAGAGCATCGGGACTAGAACTGCCAGACTGGATAACAGCTTCTTCCCTCAGGCTGTGAGACTGCCATCACCGCGGTCTCGTCACTGAGACAGCGAGCTAGCGTTCATTATCCACCTGCGGGGCGCTTTGCCACAAGCAATTTGATTTATATTTTTATTGACTTATTTATAGTATAATATTTAGGTTTATGTGCTGTGTGAAATATGTTGTGTGAGTGCACCGTGGTCCTGAGGAACCTTTGGTTGTATATGTGTGTAGTTAGATGACAATAAACTTCAATCAATCCATCAGAATTGTAAGCCCTTAGCGAAGCGAAGTCCCGCCTATACACATCAATATCATTGGTTTCCCTCATGAGCAGTCACAACTGAATGACTGTCGCGACAGCCAATAAAAATGCGCTTCTGATCGGTTACATGGTTAGCCCCAACTTCTCCACGTGGACAGACTGGGGAGCAGACCACAGATGTTGGTGTGAGGGTGTCTGTGTCAGTGTGTGTGTGTATTACGTTACCTGGTATGTTATCCCCAGACCAAGAGCTTTGATCCACATATTGAATGTCTGACTTTATCAGAAAACCTTTTTCCACACTTTCACCTCCCTGTTCCGTCGCCAAAGCGCCTGTACTTACAGGATTTTACATCCAGCCTCCGCGTTGACCTTCTCTTAACGCACCGACATTTTCCAAGTATCCTGTTACCTCACTACAGTATTTCTAACCGCCCTTCCCCCTCCCCACGGCACTCGGCACTTCCCCTGATGTTTCGTGAATCTTTGGAAATTCCCCTCTGAACAGTGCGGAACGTTCGTCAGCCATCCGAACAAAGGGAATGGGCGAGGAGCGAGAGATAGTGACGGGGAGAGGACAAGCTTGGATCAGCCACGATGGAACTGAACGGAGGAACAGGTTAGAGGGACTGAGTGGCCTTATTCTTTGCCATTCCCCTCCCTTCCTGCAACACGTACTGTCAGCAAATCCCTGACACCAAAGGCTTCTCCGTTAGCCTTGGACACAGTCCAGGCCTGAAGAATTTTGGCTCCAGCTTCACAGCAGATGGTGGAAATTCTTCAACTGCTAACTTTCAACAAATGAGTTCACTAACCGTCAGAACCCAATGTGGGACCTCACATCACAATAATTTACAGAGGCAGTGACAGGACTGACCGAGAGACAGAGTAAAGCTCCCTCTGCATTGACCCAGTACTGCACCAGGGTCAGACACAGAGTGAAACTCCCTCCACACCGTCCCATCACACACTCCCGGGGTCAGACACAGAGTGAAACTCCCTCCACACCGTCCGATCACACACTCCCGGGGTCAGACACAGAGTGAAGCTCCCTCTACACCGTCCCATCACACACTCCCGGGGTCAGACACAGAGTGAAACTCCCTCCACACCGTCCCATCACACACTCCCGGGGTCAGACACAGAGTGAAACTCCCTCCACACCATCCCATCACACTCTCCCGGGGTCAGACACAGAGTGAAACTCCCTCCACACCGTCCCATCACACACTCCCGGGGTCAGACACACAGTGAAACTCCCTCCACACCATCCCATCACACACTCCCGGGTCAGACACAGAGTGAAACTCCCTCCACACCGTCCGATCACACACTCCTGGGGTCAGACACAGAGTGAAACTCCCTCCACACCGTCCGATCACACACTCCCGGGGTCAGACACAGAGTGAAACTCCCTCCACACCATCCCATCACACTCTCCCGGGGTCAGACACAGAGTGAAACTCCCTCCACACCGTCCGATCACACACTCCTGGGGTCAGACACAGAGTGAAGCTCCCTCCACACCGTCCCATCACACACTCCCGGGTCAGACACAGAGTGAAACTCCCTCCACACCATCCCATCACACTCTCCCGGGGTCAGACACACAGTGAAACTCCCTCCACACCGCCCCATCACACACTCCCGGGGTCAGACACAGAATGAAACTCCCTTGGTTAGAGAACATAGAACAGTGCAGTACTGCATAGGACCTTCAGGCCACGATGTTGTTCCACTTTAGATACCAATTTATACTAAATGTCCTACTGTTTATCATAGTTATCCTTTCATAGCTTTCATACTAATGTGTCTATCTGAAAGCCACCAGACTGCCTGTCTCCATTAATACCCTTGATGTCCCATTCCAGGCATTGTCCACTCTCTGCATAAAGCACTTCCCCCTCTAACCTTAAAAGCATAAAGTTATGAAATTTTGTCATCAACATTTCATCAAACGCTGTCCATCAATATTTCATCAAGCACTGTCTGACAAGCGCTGTTCACCAAACGCTGCCTGTCATACACTTACACCAAAAGCTGCCCACAGAACAATATAAAGGATACAATATGGGCTACTGGATGGGGCCCTGAAGTGATCACCTTGTCCTGGATGGAGACATCTCTTCTGAGCTATTGGAGCTGAATTACCAAACGTCCCCTCAGATAGAGTCATCGAACTGTACGGCACAGAATCAGGGCACTTGCGCACACTTGGTTATATTTGGTCACACTGACCAGTTGGCAGCCTCCACATAAATGCTTGTCCACAGCCCCTTCCGCTTCATCAGAAAGCAGGGATGCAATTTTGAGGCCTCACTTGGAATACTGTGAGCAATTTTGAACACTTATCTAAGAAAGGATGTGCTGACATTGGCGAGAGTTCAAAGGAGGTTCACAAAAATGATTCCAAGATTGGAAGGCTTATCGTATAAGGGGTATTAGATGGCCCTGGGCCTGTACTCACTGGAATTCGGGAGAATGAGGAGGGAACTCGTTGAAGCCCATTGAATATTGAAAGGCCTCAATAGGGTGGATGTGGAGAGGATGTTCCCTGTGGTAGAGGAGTCTAGGACCAGAGGACACAGTCTCAAAATAGAGGGGTGTACTTTTAAAACAGAGAAGAGGTGGAATTTCTTTAACCAGAAAGTGGTGAATCTGTGGAATTCTTTGCCACAGGTGGCTGTGGAGGCCAAGTCATTGGGTATATTTAAGAAAGAGGTTGATAGATTTTTGATTAGTTGGGCATGTATTGTCATGGGCAGCAGGGAAATTGGGGCTGAGAAGGAACTGGATCAGTCATGATGAAATGAAAGAGCAGACTCAATAGGCCAAATTGTACTCCTGTGACCTATGATCTTAAGGTTTTATGATCCAAGTTCTCACCTAGACACTTTGTATGTGCCCTTACTTCCCTTACTCTCTCCAGCCGTGTGTTCCAGGTACTCACCTCTGTCTGGGTGAAGATCCCACTTAGTTCCCCTCCAAACACACCTCCTTATCCTATATCTATGTATTATCCACCTCCGTTGAGGGGGAAGCTGTCCTGTGATTCACCCCATTTCTACACCTCATGATTTCTTATACCCTGATTGTCTTATTCCCTCTTTACCTTCTCCACTCCAGGGAGAACAGACTCAGCCTCTCCAGAGGAATTCTGCAGCCTCTCTAGTGCAGTCATCTCATCTCATTCCTCTGCTGTGGTGACCAGAGTTGCACACGGTGCTCCAGCTGAGGTCTAAGGATTTGTGACATTGGGACATTAGCTCTCTACTTGTGTATTCCAGCGTCCCACGTCTTCCTTCCTCATCACTTCACCTACATGCATTGCCACCTTCAATAATGTACATACTTGCAGATCCCTCTGTTCCTCAACACTCATTGAGACCCGGCTACTCATGGTGTGTGTTCCAGCCTCATTAGTGTTCCCTAAGTACATCATCTCACTGAATTCCACCGATATCTCTCTGTCAGACCTGAGATGATCTTCTGCATTATCAACAACCGCCCCAGTCCACGAATTTACTGATCATGTCTCTCCTCCCCTCATATCCACATCCAGGTCATTCATGAATATTACAGATGGAAATGGTCTCAACACTGGGACACCACTTGTCACAGCCATCAATCGCGAATCTAGAGGAGCACACACAAAATGCCGAGGGAACTGGTCAGGCCAGACAATATCTATGGAGAGGGATAAAGAATCAACGTTTCAGGCAGAGACCCTTCATCAGGACTCGTCCCAAAACATCAACTCGTTATTCTTCTCCATAGACGCTGCCTGACCTGCTGAGTTCCTTCAGCAATTTGTGTTTGTTCCTCTAGATTGCCAGCATCTGCAGAATCTCCTGTACCTTTACCCCTTGTCTCCTATCACCAAGCTTATTTTAGATGCCATTTGCCAACTTCCCTTAGTTACCATGGACTCTAACCTTCTGATCTGGTCTCTCATGCAGAACCTTGTTGAAGGTCTAATTGATGTCCATGCAAATCACATCTACTACCCTGCCCTCACTGATGCACCTGGTTACCTCTGCAAAGAATTCAATCAGATTGGTCAGACAGGATCTGCTTTTGGAAAAGCCATATTCTCTGTCGCTGATTGCTCCTTGACTTTCCAAGCGATCCATTCATTTTTATTAGCATCTTCCCTCCCAATAATGTTAGGTTCTGAGGTCTACAGTTATCAGGTTTTTCCATGCTGCCTTCCCTGGAAAGGGGGCTATCCTGCAGTCAGTAGACATCTCAGACCATCAAAGGTTTAAAAGTCTCAGCCAGTATCCCAGTTATCTCTTCCTTTACACAAAACATTGAACATAGAACATTGGCAACTAATGAATAGGCCCTTCTGCTCACAATGTTGTGCGAACCCTTTAACCTACTCTAAGATCACCTAACCCTTCTCTCCCACAAAGCCCTCAATTTTCTATCATCTTTGTGCCTATTTAGTAGTCTCTAATGAATCTGCATCTAACAGCACCCCTAGCAATGCATTCTAGGCACCAACACTCTCCCTGTGAAAAAAAAACTTACCTCTGACATCCCCCTATACTTTTCTCCAAACATTTTAAAATTATGCCCTCTCCTATTAGACATTTCCACCCTGGAAAAGAGTCTCCGGCTATCCACTCAATCTATGCCTCTTATCATCTTGTACAGCTCTAACAACTCACCTTTCAGTCTCCTTCTCTCCAAAAGAGACAAGCCCTAACTCACTCAACCTATCTTCATAAGACATGCTCTGCAATCCAGGCACCATCCTGGTAATTCTCCTCTGCACTCTTTCTAAAGCATCCACATCCTTCCTATAATAAGGCAACTAGAACGGAATATACTACTCCAAGTGTGGTCCAATCAGGGTTTTACAGAGCTGCAACATTACCTCGTGGCTCTTGAACTCAGTCCCTTGTCTAATGAAGGCCCACACGCCATACGCTTTCTAAACAACCCTAGCAACTTGCACAGCAACTTTGAAGGATTTATGGACATTGACCCCAAGATCCCTCTCTTACTTCCTGAAATGTCAACAATTCCTTTCCCCCCACCAGATGCCACTTAAACCATTGAGTTCCTTTAGCAGATAGTTCAGTACTCCTGATTCCAGTGTCTGCTGTCTCCTGTGTCTCGTGGTACCCTGTGAGGGATCTAACATCAGATTGATGTACAGCAGCTGGCTGGCAGTTTAGGAAGCAGATATAAGGTTTGACAAGGTGAAATCAGTTATCACTGTTGGTGACTTGGATAGAAATGTACCTGGTTCGCGAGTAAACTGACAGATGGAGTTGTGGACAGTGAAGAACGTGTGAAAGAATACAGACCGATATACACTCAGTAGCCACCTGCACCTAATGAAATGGCAACTGAGTGTATGCTTGTGATCTTCTGCTGTTGTAGCCCATCCACTTCAAAGTTTGATGTGTCGAGAGCTCATAGATGCTCCTGTGCACACCACTGTTGTAACACGTGGTTACTTGAGGTAGTTGCTTTCCTGTCTGCCTGAACGAGTCTGGCCATTCTCCTCCAAGCTCTCTCGTTAACAAGGCCCTTTCACCTGCTCACTGGATGTATTTTGTTTTTTGCACCATTCTTTGTAAACTCTAGAGTCTCTAGTGAAAATCTGAGATAATCAAATTACCCTGTCTGACACCAACATCATTCCACAGTCAAAGTCATTTAGATCACACTTCTTCCCTGTTCTGATGTTTGGTCTGAACTTCTTGGCCATGTCTGCATGCTTTTATGCATTGAGTTGTGAACACATGATTGGCTGATTAGTTCTAAGGTAAGGACATGTTCGGCACAGCTTTGTGGGCCAAAGGGCCTGTATTCTGCTGTAGGTTTTCTATGTTTCTATTTGTACTAACGAGCAGGTCTACCTAATAATATAGTCACTAGGTGTAGATTAGGTGGTGATATGGGCAGAGAAATGGCAGACGGAGTTTAATCTTGATGAGTGTGAGGTCTTACACTTTGGGAGGTCAACATAAGAAGAAAGCTTACAGTAAACAGAACAGTATAGTCCAGGCTCTCCGACTGTATACACCTACTTCCTGATCAACCTAACCCTTCCCTCCTACATGGTCTATTACCCTCCAAATGCATGTGCCTACCTAAGAGCCTTTTAAATGTCTGACTGTGTCTAACTGGCAGGGTGCTCAACACGCGATTCCCATTCTTTGAATGTAGGACATGCGATTCCCACTCTTTGAACGTAGAACACATGATTCCCATTCTTTGAATGTAGGACATGCGATTCCCACTCTTTGAACGTAGAACACATGATTCCCATTCTTTGAATGTAGAACACGCGATTCCTACTCTTTGAACGTAGAACACATGATTCCCACTCTTTGAACGTAGAACACGCCCTTCTCACTCTTTGAACTTAGAACACGCGATTCCCACTCTTTGAACGTAGAACACATGATTCCCATTCTTTGAATGTAGAACACATGATTCCCACTCTTTGAACGTAGAACACGCCCTTCTCACTCTTTGAACGTAGAACACGCGATTCCCACTCTTTGAACGTAGAACGTAAAACAATACAACACAGGAGCAGGCTCTGCAGCCCACAGTGTTGTGCCAAAACAGCCAAAAAGGAAATCAAAAAAACCCAAAATTCCTCCTACCAACAAAATGTCCATATCCCTTCATTTTCCTCACATTCGTGTGCCTACCTAAACACCTCTTAGAAGCCTCTAATTTATTTGCCTCTACCACCAAACCAGGCAGTGCATTCCAGGCATCCACCACTCTGAGTGAAAAACTGACCCCTCACATCTCTCTTGAACCTACCCCCTCTCACCTTCAATGCATGCCCTCTGGTATTAGACATTTCTATCCTGGGAAAAAGAAACTCCTTGTCTGCGCTATCTGTGCTTCTCATGATCTTATAAACCTCTATCATATCTCCCCTCAGGCTCTACCACTCCTAAGGAAACAACCCAATTTTGTCCAGCCTCTCATGATAACATATGCCATCTAAATCAGGCAGCATCCTGGCAAAGCTCTTCTGCACCCTCTCCAAAGCCTCCACATCCTTCCTATAGTGGGGTGACCAGAACTGTATACAGTGCTCCAGATGCAACCTAACTAGAGTTTTATAAAGTTGCAACATAATCTCCCGACTTTTGAGCTCAATGCCTCGACTAATAAAAGCAATCTCATCTCTTTCCTCCCTCAATAACCTGGGGTAAATCCCACCAGGACCTGGGAACTTATCCAGCTTAATACTCCATAGGAGGCCCAACACTTCCTCCCCCTTATCCTCTAAACTCCCTCACATATTTATACACTCAGCACTCCATATCCTTTTCCTTGGTAAATACTGAAGCAAAGTACTCATTAAGTACCTCTCTCACATTCTCCAAATCCAAGCAAATGTTCCCCTCTTTATCCTTGAGTGGTCCCACCCTCTCTCCAGTTATCCTCTTGCTCTTGATGTATGTACAGAATGCCTTGTGATTCACCTTGACCCTACTTGCCAAGGACTTTTCATGGCCTCTCCTGGTTTTCCTAATTCCCTTCTTTAGTTCTTTTCCAGTTTCTTTACACTCCTCATGTGCTCCATTTGATCCCAACTTCCAAAGCTTTACATACTTTTCCTTTTACTTCTGGACTAATTTCATCGCCTCATCTGGACATCCAAAGTTCTCTTATCTTTCCATCCCTGTCCTTCCTTCTAACAGGAACACACCTTTCCTGTACTCTGTGCAATTGATTTTTTAAACACCCTCCACATGTCTGATGTAGACTTGCCAGAAAAAAAGGTGTTCCCAATTAATTCTCCTTTGTACATGCTTAATGCCCTCGTAATTTGCCCTACTCCAATTTAAAACTCTCCCAACAAGGACCATACCTATCCTTATCTATAGCTATCCTGGAAGTTAAGGAGTTGTGGTCACAGTTCCCTAAATGCTCACCCACTGAAAGGTCAGTCACCTGGCCAGGCTCATCACCCAACACCCAGTCCAGTATCGCCCCTCCTCTCATTGGACCACCCACATATTGATTTAAGAAGCCTCCTAGATATACTTAACAAATTCAACCCCATCTGAACACCTTGCCCTAAGAAGGGCTCAGTTTATATGAGGGAAGTTGAAATCCCCCATGACAACAACCCTGTTATTTTTATATGTCTCCTTAATCTGCTTACATATCTGTTCCTCAATGTCCCGGTGGCAAATGGGGGGTTTGTAGTACAATCCCATCAATGTGATTGCACCCTTCCTGTTCCTGGGTTTTACCCAAATGGTCTCAAGAATAAAAACATGTGGTGAAAAAGCTTACCTCTGACATTCCTCCATATGTTCCTCCAATCACCTTCAAATTATGCCACCTTGTATTAGCTATTTCCATCCTGGGAGATAGTCTCAGGTTGTCCACTCGACCTATGCGTTTATCTTCTATCAAGTCACCTCTCATCTTCCTTTGGTCCAAAGAAAAAGCCCTAGCTCGCTCAACCTATCCTCACAAAACATGCCCTCTAATCCAGGTAGCATCCTGGTAAATCTCCTCTGCATCCTCTCTAAAGGTTCCACATCCTTCCCATAATGTCAGAACCCTTAGAAGCATTGCTACAGAGCTGTGGTATATCCCATGGAGCCCGGCCATTAACTAAGAAGCTCCATAGACCCAAGGTTGGGAACCCCTGATGTAGGGGGATTGTGGGTGCAGATTCCAAACTCACCTGCCCTCTCCAGTCAGGGAGCTTAGTATAAAGGTCAAGAAGCCGCATCAGGCCGCACTTGGAGTATCACATTAACTCCAGGATACCCTATGCCCTATGACAAGAAGGGTGTAGCTGCTTTGGAATAGGGTTAGCAGAGGTTCACAAGATGCTGCCTGGATAGGATGGTATTTTCCCAGAGGATCAGGGAAAAGGGTTAGCAGAGGTCCACCGGGATAGGAGGGTATTTTCCTCCTGTGGAAATGTCAAATACTCGAGGGCATAGGTTTAAAATGAGAGAGGGAAAGCTTAAAGGGGATTTGTGAACCAGTTTTTTTCAGAGAGTGGGGTGAGTGTCCAGAATGAGCTGCTAGGTGGAAGCAGACGTGAAAGATCCTTAAGAGGCAGTTAGACGGGGATGTGAATAGGCTGGGAATGGAGGGATATGGATCATGTGCTGGAAAATGGGATTTAGTTTAAATTAGCATCCTGGTCAGCAGAGAAGTGATGGGCCAAATGGCTGTTCCTCTGATGCATATGCCACTCAGCACATCACACTATCCGTTGTCCAGACGTGGGCAGCTTCACTCTCCAAGGAGCTGGGAGCATGAGTAAATGCAGTGGAGTAATATGACCCTGTTCCCCCCCCCCCCACCGCCCCCAGTGACCTGTCACTGTGGTGCACAGATCCAGGACACTGCAGCGGTGTCTTGGGATGGGTTGGAGCGGGTGACAGACGCCCAACACCCACCTTCTTCCGAGTGAGGCCTGACCCCTCCCATGCTGACTGTCCCCTGGCCAGATTCACCGGGGACGCTGGCTGCCTCCCTGGAGGAGTGTGGAACTGTGGTTCATTGCTGGTGGACCTCAGGCAGACATCGCCACAAAATGAGAGCAGGACTACATTTGATTGCAGAAATTTTATTGACAACTTCAAGCACACCGATGAGAGCCAATGAGACCGTTGGACCGGGAGGGGTAATGGGGACGGGAGAGGTGGGAACGGGAGGGGAGGGGGCGTCCTGCACCTGCCCCCTCAGCACCGGCGCTTGGTGAGCTTGGTCAGCACTTGGTGCTGCTGTGGTTTGTAGATCAGGAAGAAGCTGTTCGGGGGGATCCGTCCTCGACCCTGGGCATCCACAGTACCCATCAGGGTGTAGCTGACACCTGCAGGGACAGACAACAGTCAGTGTGTGGCTGTACCCGTGGGGACAGGCAGTCAGTGCCTGTAGTCACTGGGAAGGGGGAGGTTCAGAATGTGCCCATACCCACAACAGTCAGTGTGTAGCTGTACCCATGGGGACAGGCATGAGTGTGTACCTGGACCCACAGGGGACAGACAACATGTGTCTGTACTCAATGGGGGAGGGGAAATCAGAATGTGCCTGTACCCACAGGGGGCAGACGGCAGTCCGTGTGTGCCTGTACTTGTGGGGACAAACAGAATGTGCCTGTACCCGTGGGGGGCCAGGGTGGAATCAGAATGTGCCTGTACCCACAGGAGGCAGTGTGTGTCTGTAACTGTGGGAGACAGATGGGAGTTGCTGTGTAGCTGTACCCATTGAGGATGGACAACAATTGGTGTACTTGCCCCACAAGGGACAGATAACAGTCAATGTACCTGTATCCATTGAGGATGGACAACAGTCAGAGTATACCTTTACCCAAGGAGGACAGACAACAATTGGTGTACTTGCCCCACAAGGGACAGATAACAGTCAATGTACCTGTATCCATTGAGGATGGACCTGTACCCACAGGGAACAGACAGCAGCCCGTGTGTAGCTTTATCCACAGGGATCAGAAAACATCCCATGTAACTGTACCCATGGGGACAGGGAACATTCTGTATGTGCCTGTACCCACAAGGGGCAGACAACATCGGAGTCAGCTCCACATCCCACAATCTCTCCCAGTCCTACCTTTCTTCAGGTTGGGACATCTCCGACAGACCAGCAGCATCTTGGCCAGTGCCTTGCCCTGCACCTCCCGCATCGCCAAGCTGCCCGTCTTGTAGGTGTGGATGATAGAGATGGTGGCCTGTAGAGCCTGCCCTAGAGGGCTGAGGCTCAAGACCTTCCCAGAGATGACTGTGGAGAAGGAAAGAATCAGTGACAGAAACTGTTTCAGCACTAGCACAGTGCCATTGGCTCACTGCACTCACCGGCACCGTGCCATTGGCTCACTGCGCTCACCGGCACCGTGCCATTGGCTCACTGCGCTCACCGGCACCGTGCCATTGGCTCACTGCGCTCACCGGCACCGTGCCATTGGCTCACTGCGCTCACCGGCACCGTGCCATTGGCTCACTGCGCTCACCGGCACCGTGCCATTGGCTCACTGCACTCACCGGCACAGTGCAATTGGCTCACTGCACTCACTGGCACAGTGCCGTTGGCTCACTGCGCTCACCGGCACCGTGCCATTGGCTCACTGCGCTCACCGGCACCGTGCCATTGGCTCACTGCGCTCACCGGCACCGTGCCATTGGCTCACTGCGCTCACCGGCACCGTGCCATTGGCTCACTGCGCTCACCGGCACCGTGCCATTGGCTCACTGCACTCACCGGCACAGTGCAATTGGCTCACTGCACTCACTGGCACAGTGCCGTTGGCTCACTGCGCTCACCGGCACCGTGCCATTGGCTCACTGCGCTCACCGGCACCGTGCCATTGGCTCACTGCGCTCACCGGCACCGTGCCATTGGCTCACTGCGCTCACCGGCACCGTGCCATTGGCTCACTGCGCTCACCGGCACCGTGCCATTGGCTCACTGCACTCACCGGCACAGTGCAATTGGCTCACTGCACTCACTGGCACAGTGCTGTTGGCTCCCATAGAGCAGCACAGCTCAAAACAGACTCTTCAGCCCATTTAGTTTGTGCTGAACAGTTACTCTGCCTTCTCCCATCGACCTGCTCCCTGCATCTGGACCACAGTTCTCCATGCCCCTCTCATCCATGTACTTAACCAGACTTCTCTTAAATGCTGCAACCAACCCTGCATTCACCATTTCCGCTGGCGGCTTGTTCCATTCTCACCAGCCTCTGTGAAGAAGTTACCCCTCACAATCCCCTTAAACATTTCACCTTTCACCCATGACCTCTAGTTTAGTCTCATGCAGCCTCAGTGAAAACAGCCTGCATTAACCCTATCTATATCCACCATAACTTTGTATACATCTATCAAATCTCCTCTAAATCTTCTACATTTCTACGCTCCAGGGAATAATATCATAACTTACTCAACCTTTCCCTTTAATTCAGGTCCTCAAGTTCCAGTACTGTAACATCCTTGTAAATAGTCTCTGCACACTTCTAATCTTTTTCACGTCTTTCCTGTAGTCCAAGTTTGGGCCTAACCAACGTCTTATACAACTTCAACATAACATCCATCTCCCGTACTCAATACTTTGATTTATGAAGGCTAATGGGCCAAAACCTTTCCTTATGACTTTCAAGGAATTATGGATTAGTATTCCCAGATTCCCCATGTTTTATTGCAGTCCGCAGTGTCCCACCATTGACTGAGATATCCCCCTCTCCAGCTCCCCACAATCAGGGGAGATCTCATCCACTAGCTGATGGTAATCTCACCCTTTCTCAGAGCCACAGAACCACGTGACTCACAGACAGGCCCTTCGGTCTGCCGTAACCATACTGACCCATCGGCACTAATCCCATTTCTCCACCTGTTGTCTCTCCTTTTGCTGACACTGATCTCCTCTCTGTAACCCAACTCCCCTCCCCCGGTGTCAGACCTCTTTAACCACGGGTCAATGAGGCCCACTAGCGCCCCTCAGGTGCTGTACATCTCCATCAGGTAATTTCTCCCCCCCCCCCCCACCCGCCTGCTCCAGTGAGAACAGACCCCACCTCTCTCCACAGCAGAATGACCCCGTCCCAGACAACACTCCACACCCTCCTGGCCTATGTCACAGACAGATATCCTGCACATTATTGTGGTTGTCCAGACACAGGCTGGGATTCAGGGTGGGGTCAAGGTTCAAGAAGAGCTGGGAGTCAGGAAAAGGTCAAGGTTCAAGAAGAGGTGGGAGTCAGGGAAGGGTCAAGGTTCAGGAAGAGGGGGGATTCAGGGTAGGGTCAAGCTTCAGGAAGAGGTGAGAGGGTTCCACGTCCCCCCATGACATCACTCACCGAAGTCACTGGCGCAGAAGTTGCTCTGGAGGGTCCCTTGGCGCCGACATTTTGTTTGACACATGGTGCGTTTGGGGTGACCTGAGAGGCAGAAGGCAGAGAGCATAGCAGTATTAGTTCACAGGGACAGGGTAGAGAAAGGGAAAGAAAGGGGTGGGGGAGAGGGTCGGGGGAAGGGTGGAGTGAGTGGGAAGAGAGAGGGAGGAGGGGGAGAGAGAGGAGAGGGGCAGAGAGGGAGGAGGGGCAGAGAGGGAGGAGAGAACACCGGACGCTCCAGGTGTTTGGGTCACCGTCCATCCACAGCCAGTGCATTCACAGATATCCGGGCTCCCGGTCCGACTGTAGACAGGCAGGAGAAGTCTGTACCTTTTCTCCTGGGTGCCTTGGTGGTGGTGGTGGTGGTGGGGGGGGAGGTTGGTTCTGGTTGCACGGCCACGCCGTTCCTTTGCCTCACGTCGTACTTTGCCAAAAACCCATCGGCCGTGACACTCAGGTCTGACACAAATTGGACCAGCAGCTCGCTCCCCTCAGATGTGATGGAACTTTCAGTGGAAAAAGATTAGCATCACACTCAGGTTGTAGTTACCTGACACTCTGTTTGTAGCCCCCGCACTCTGGCTGTAGCCCATCCCCTCTGCCTGTACCCCTCCACTCCACCTGTAGCCCACACCAATGGTCTGCCTGTAGCCCACACTACTGTTGTACCTGTAGCCCCTCCATTCTGTCTGTAGCCCCTACACGCCACCTTTAGCCCACACCAATGTTCTACCTGTAACCCCTCCACTCTGCCTATAGCCCACAGCAATGTTTTGCCTGTAGCCCCTACACTCTGCCTGTAGCCCACAGTAATGTTCTGCCTGTAGCCCCTACACTCCACCTGTATCCCACAGCAATGTTTTGCCTGTAGCCTCTCCTATCTGTAGCCCTGCATTCTGCCTGTAGCCCACAGCAATGTTTTTGCCTGTAGCCCCTCCACTCTATCTGTAGTCCCCGCTTCCGCCTATTAGCCTGTCGCAATGACACAACTGTAGCCCATGCATTCCAGCCTACCCATGTACAACCAACACTCTGCCTGTAGACTTCCTCCCCCAATGCTTTGCCTTTAGTGCCTGAACTCTGCTTATAACCTTTGCGTTCCACAAGCCAAAACTCCACCTGTGGCCGCCCCAGTGCTCTGCTGGAGCTACCCGGTGTTCCATCCATAACCTGCAAGAGGTTCACCTGTCACCGGGTGTACAAGAGTGAAGTATTCAGAGTAGTGCTGGTGGGAGTGTGGAAACATTCTGAAGGAGGTGCGTGGGGGTGCGGAAAATTGGTGTGACATAGGTGAGGACGGTGGGAGAGGGGGTTGAGGTAGGGGTATTGGGGTCTGTGGTGGAGGGCGTGAGGGGTGGAGAATGATGCGGGGGGACAGGGAACTCACCCAGGCAGGGTGCTTCCGCAGAACCGGCCCAGCCGTTGTCCCTCCTCGCTTCTGTCCCCGTTGTAGATGGCGACATAATCGTAGCGACAGTAAGTGTCATCTTCAATCGCAAACTTCTCAAAATTCAGCTCCACATACTGGAGGGAGGGGAGTGGGGTAGGGGTGGGGTTGGAGGTTGGCAGTACGGCAGGAATTCAGAAGGCAAGGGGAATTGGAGAGAAGATGGGGATAAACATTAGATTAAAGGTTAGCTTGATTTGTCACATGTACCTCGAAACTTTCAACAACAATTTGAAACTTTCAAATCCGCGAAATTATAGGCCGGTAAGTTTGACGTCGGTAGTAGGTAAATTATTGGAAGGAGTACTAAGAGATAGGACCTACAAGTATTTGGATAGACAGGGTCTTATTAGGGACATGGCTTTGTGCGTGGTAGGTCATGTTTGACCAATCTATTAGAGTTTTTCGAGGAGGTTACCAGGAAAGTGGATGAAGGGAAGGCAGTGGATGTTGTCTACATGGACTTCAGTAAGGCCTTTGACAAGGTCCTGCATGGGAGGTTAGTTAGGAAGATTCAGTCACTAGGTATACATGGAGAGGTAGTAAATTGGATTAGACATTGGCTCGATGGAAGAAGCCAGAGAGTAGTAGTGGAGGATTGCTTCTCTGAATGGAGGCCTGTGACTAGTGGTGTATCACAGGGATCAGTGCTGGGTCCATTGTTATTTGTCATCTATATCAATGATCTGGATGATAATGTGGTAAACTGGATCAGCAAATTTGCTGATGATACAAAGATTGGAGGTGTAGTGGACAGTGAGGAAGGTTTTCAAAGCTTGCAGAGGGATTTGGACCAGCTGGAAAAATGGGCTGAAAAATGGCGGTTGGAGTTTAATACTGACAAGTGTGAGGTATTGCACGTTGGAAGGACAAACCAACGTAGAACATACAGGGTAAATGGTAGGGCACTGAGGAGTGCAGTAGAACAGAGGGATCTAGGAATACAGATACAAAATTCCCTAAAAGTGGCGTCACAGGTAGATAGGGTCGTAAAGAGAGCTTTTGGTATATTGGCCTTTATAAATCAAAGTATTGAGCGTAAGAGTTGGAATGTTGTGGTGAGGTTGTATAAGGCATTGGTGAGGCCGAATCTGGAGTATTGTGTTCAGTTTTGGTCACCAAATTACAGGAAGGATATAAATAAGGTTGAAAGAGTGCAGAGAAGGTTAACAAGGATGTTGCCGGGACTTGAGAAACTCAGTTACAGAGAAAGGTTGAATAGGTTCGGACTTTATTCCCTGGAGCGTAGAAGAATGAGGGGAGATTTGATAGAGGCATATAAAATTATGATGGGTATAGATAGAGTAAATGCAAGCAGGCTTTTTCCACTGAGGGTAGGGGAGAAAAAAACCCAGAGGACATGAGTCAAGGATGAAGAGGGAAAAGTTTAAAGGGAACATTGGGGGGACTTCTTCACATAGAGTGGTGAAAGTGTGGAATGAGCTGCCAGATGAAGTAGTAAATGCGGGCTCACTTTTAACATTTAAGAAAAACCTGGACAGGTACACAGATGAGAGGTGTATGGAGGAATATGGTCCAGGTGCAGGTCAGTGGGACTAGGCAGAAAACGGTTCGGCACAGCCAAGAAGGGCCAAAAGGCCTGTTTCTGTGCTGTGATGTTCTGTGGCTCTGACCAACACAGTATGAGGATGCACTGGGAGCAGCCCACGAGAGTTGATGCACCAACATAGCACACCCACAAATGATGAACCCTAACCCATACGAGGAGCCCAGAGGAAACCCACACGGTCAAAGGGAGAACATGCCAACTCTTTTCAGACAGTTGTGGGAG
>NC_092374.1:98575145-98609839 GCF_030028105.1 Mobula birostris
GGGTGTAGGGGATGGATGGGGAACAGAGACAGGGAGGGGTGTAGGGGATGGATGGGGTACAGAGACAGGGAGGGGTGTAGGGGATGGATGGGGAACAGAGACAGGGAGGGGTGTAGGGGATGGATGGGGTACAGAGACAGGGAGGGGTGTAGGGGATGGATGGGGTACAGAGACAGGGAGGGGTGTAGGGGATGGATGGGGTACAGATACAGGGAGGGGTGTAGGGGATTGGCGGGTTTTACTAAGACAGGGAAGGGTGTAGGAGATGGAGGGGTTACAGAGACAGGGAGGGGTGTAGGGGATGGATGGGGGTACAGAGACAGGGAGGGGTGTAGGGGTTTGGCGGGTTTTACTAATACAGGGAGGGGTGTAGGGGATGGAGGGGTTACAGAGATGGTGAGAGGTGTAGGGGACGGAGGGTTTTACAGAGATGGGGAGGGGGTGTAGGGGACGGAGGGTTTTACAGAGATGTAGGGGACCGAGGGGTTACAGAGACGGGGAGGGGTGTAGGGGATGGATGGGGTGTAGGGTATGGATGGGGTACAGAGAAAGGGAGGGGTGTAGGGGAAGGATGGGTTACAGAGACAGGGAGGGGTGTAGGGGATGGAGGGGTTACAGAGATGGGGAGGGGTGTAGGGGATGGAGGGGTTTACAGAGACAGGGAGGGTGCAGGGGAAGGATGGGGTACAGAGACGGGGAGGGGTGTAGGGGATGGAGGGGTTACAGAGACAGGGAGGGGTGTAGGGGATGGATGGGGAACAGAGACAGGGAGGGGTGTAATGGATGGATGGGGAACAGAGACAGGGAGGGGTGCAGGGGAAGGATGGGGTACAGAGACAGGGAGGGGTGTAGAGGATTGGAGGGATTTACTGAGACAGGGAGCGGTGTAGGGGATGGAGGGGGACACAGAGATTGGAGGGTGTTACAGAGACAGGGAGGGGTGTAGGGGATGGAGGGGTTACAGAGACAGGGAGGGGTTTTGGAGATGGAGGGGGTTACAGGGACAGGGAGGGGTGTAAGGGATGAAGGGGTGTAGGGGATGGATGGGGTACAGAGACAGGGAGGGGTGTAGGGGATGGAGGGGTTACAGAGACAGGGAGGGGTGTAGGGGATGGAGGGGTTACAGAGACAGGGAGGGGTGTAGGGGATGGAGGGGGTTACAGAGACAGGGAGGGGTGTAGGGGATGGATGGGGAACAGAGACAGGGAGGGGTGTAGGTGATGGAGGGGTTACAGAGACAGGGAGGGGTGTAATGGATGGATGGGGAACAGAGACAGGGAGGGGTGTAGGGGATGGAGGGGTTACAGAGACAGGGAGGGGTGTAATGGATGGATGGGGAACAGAGACAGGGAGGGGTGTAGGGGATGGAGGGGGTTACAGAGACAGGGAGGGGTGTAGGGGATGGAGGGGTTACAGAGACAGGGAGGGGTGTAGGGGATGGATGGGGAACAGAGACAGGGAGGGGTGCAGGGGAAGGATGGGGTACAGAGACAGGGAGGGGTGTAGAGGATTGGAGGATTTACTGAGACAGGGAGCGGTGTAGGGGATGGAGGGGGACACAGAGATTGGAGGGTGTTACAGAGACAGGGAGGGGTGTAGGGGATGGAGGGGTTACAGAGACAGGGAGGGTTTTGGAGATGGAGGGGGTTACAGGGACAGGGAGGGGTGTAAGGGATGAAGGGGTGTAGGGGATGGATGGGGTACAGAGACAGGGAGGGGTGTAGGGGATGGATGGGGTGTAGGGGATGGATGGGGTGTAGGGGATGGAAGGGGTGTAGGGGATGGAGGGGTTACAGAGACGGGGAGGGGTTTAGGAGATGGAGGGTATTACAGAGACGTGGAGGGGTGTAGGGGATGGAGGGGCTACAGAGACAGGGAGGGGTGTAGGGGATGGATGACGTGTAGGGGATGGATGGGCTGTAGGGGATGGATGGGTTGTAGGGGATGGATGGGGTACAGAGACAGGGAGGGGTGTAGGGGATGGATGAGTTACAGAGACAGGTAGGGGTGTAGGGGACGCAGGGGGTTACAGAGACAGGTAGGGGTGTAGGGGACGCAGGGGGTTACAGAGACAGGTAGGGGTGTAGGGGACGCAGGGGGTTACAGAGACAGGGAGCGGTGTAGGGATGGAGGGGGTACAGAGACAGGGAGGTGTGCAGGGGATGGAGGGGTTACAGAGACATGGAGCGGTGTAGGGGATGGAGGGGTTACAGAGACAGGGAGGTGTGCAGGGGATGGAGGGGTTACAGAGACATGGAGCGGTGTAGGGGATGGAGGGGGACACAGAGATTTGAGGGTTTTACTGAGACAGGGAAGGGTGTAGGGGATGGAGGGGTTACAGAGGCGGGGAGGGGTGTAGGGGATGGAGGGGCAACAGAGACATGGAGGGGCTACAGAGACAGGGAGGGGTGTAGGGGATGGATGGGGTGTAGGGGATGGATGGGGTACAGAGAAAGGGAGGGGTGTAGGGGATGGAGGGGCAACAGAGACATGGAGGGGCTACAGAGACAGGGAGGGGTGTAGGGGATGGATGGGGTGTAGGGGATGGATGGGGTACAGAGACAGGGAGGGTGTAGGGGATGGAGGGGTTACAGAGACAGGGAGCGGTGTAGAGGGATGGAGGGGGTACAGAGACAGGGAGGTGTGCAGGGGATGGAGGGGTTACAGAGACATGGAGCGGTGTAGGGGATGGAGGGGGACACAGAGATTTGAGGGTTTTACTGAGACAGGGAAGGGTGTAGGGGATGGAGGGGTTACAGAGACGGGGAGGGGTGTAGGGGATGGAGGGGCAACAGAGACATGGAGGGGCTACAGAGACAGGGAGGGGTGTAGGGGATGGATGGGGTACAGAGACATGGGAGGGGTGTTGCCAGTTGAGGGGTTACAGAGACAGGGAGGGGTGTACGGGATGGAGGCGTTACAGAGACTGGGAGGGTGTAGGGGATGGAGGGGGTTACCGAGACAGGGACGGGTGTAGGGGATTGGAGGGTGTGACAGAGACAGGGAGGGCGTAGGGGACGCAGGGGGTTACAGAGACAGGGAGGGCGTAGGGGACGCAGTGGGTTACAGAGACAGGGAGGGCGTAGGGGACGCAGGGGGTTACAGAGACAGGGAGGGCGTAGGGGACGCAGGGGGTTACAGAGACAGGGAGGGCGTAGGGGACGCAGGGGGGTTACAGAGACAGGGAGGGCGTAGGGGACGCAGGGGGTTACAGAGACAGGGAGGGCGTAGGGGACGCAGGGGGTTACAGAGACAGGGAGGGCGTAGGGGACGCAGGGGGTTACAGAGACAGGGAGGGCGTAGGGGACGCAGGGGGTTACAGAGACAGGGAGGGCGTAGGGGACGCAGGGGGTTACAGAGACAGGGAGGGCGTAGGGGACGCAGGGGGTTACAGAGACAGGGAGGGCGTAGGGGACGCAGGGGGTTACAGAGACAGGGAGGGCGTAGGGGACGCAGGGGGTTACAGAGACAGGGAGGGCGTAGGGGACGCAGGGGGTTACAGAGACAGGGAGGGCGTAGGGGACGCAGGGGGTTACAGAGACAGGGAGGGCGTAGGGGACGCAGGGGTTTACAGAGATGGTGAGAGGTGTAGGGGACGGAGGGTTTTACAGAGATGGTGAGAGGTGTAGGGGACGGAGGGTTTTACAGAGATGGGGAGGGGTGTAGGGGACCGAGGGGTTACAGTGACGGGGAGGGGTGTACGGGATGGATGGGTACAGAGAAAGAGAGGGGTGTAGGGGAAGGATGGGTTACAGGGACAGGGAGCGGTGTAGGGGGATGGATGGGTTACAGGGACAGGGAGGGGTGTAGGGGATGGATGGGGTACAGAGACAGGGAGGGGTGTAGGGGATTTGAGGGTTTTACTGACACAGGGAGGGGTGTAGGGGATGGAGGGGCAACAGAGACATGGAGGGGCTACAGAGACAGGGTGGGGTGTAGGGGATGGATGGGGTACAGAGACAGGAGGGGTGTAAGGGATGGATGCTGAACAGAGACAGGGAGGGGGTGTAGGGGATGGATGGGGAACAGAGACAGGGAGGGGTGTAGGGGATGGATGGGGTACAGAGACAGGGAGTGGTGTGGGGGATGGATGGGTTACAGAGACAGGGAGGGGTGTAGGGGATGGATGCTGAACAGAGACAGGGAGGGGTGTAGGGGATGGATGGGGAACAGAGACAGGGAGGGGTGTAGGGGATGGATGGGGTACAGAGACAGGGAGGGGTGTAGGGGATGGATGGGGTACAGAGACGGAGGGGTGTAGGGGATTGGCGGGTTTTACTAAGACAGGAAGGGTGTAGGAGATGGAGGGGTTACAGAGACAGGGAGTGGTATAGGGATTGGAGGGTGTGACGGAGACAGGGAGGGCGTAGGGGACGCAGGGGGTTACAGAGACAGGGAGGGCGTAGGGGACGCAGGGGGTTTCAGAGACAGGGAGGGCGTAGGGGGACGCAGGGGGTTACAGAGAGGGAGGGCGTAGGGGACGCAGGGGGTTACAGAGAGGGAGGGCGTAGGGGACGCAGGGGGTTACAGAGGCAGGGAGGGCGTAGGGGACGCAGGGGGTTACAGAGGCAGGGAGGGCGTAGGGGACGCAGGGGGTTACAGAGGCAGGGAGGGCGTCGGGGACGCAGGGGGTTACAGAGGCAGGGAGGGCGTAGGGGACGCAGGGGGTTACAGAGGCAGGGAGGGCGTAGGGGACGCAGGGGGTTACAGAGGCAGGGAGGGCGTAGGGGACGCAGGGGGTTACAGAGGCAGGGAGGGCGTAGGGGACGCAGGGGGTTACAGAGGCAGGGAGGGCGTAGGGGACGCAGGGGGTTACAGAGGCAGGGAGGGCGTCGGGGACGCAGGGGGTTACAGAGGCAGGGAGGGCGTAGGGGACGCAGGGGGTTACAGAGACAGGGAGGGCGTAGGGGACGCAGGGGGTTACAGAGACAGGGAGGGCGTAGGGGACGCAGGGGGTTTACAGAGACGGTGAGAGGTGTAGGGGACGGAGGGTTTTACAGAGACGGGGAGGGGTGTAGGGGATGGAGGGGTTACAGAGACGGGGAGGGGATTAGGAGATGTAGGGTGTTACAGAGACGTGGAGGGGTGTAGGGGATGGATGGGGTGTAGGGGATGGATGGGGTACAGAGACATGGGAGGGGTGTAGGGGATGGATGGGGTACAGAGACATGGGAGGGGTCTAGCGGATGGATGGGGTACAGAGACATGGGAGGGGTGTTGCCAGTTGAGGGGTTACCGAGACAGGGAGGGGGTATAGGGGATTGGAGGGTGTGACAGAGACAGGGAGGGCGTAGGGGACGGTGGGTGTGACAGACAGGGAGGGTGTAGGGGACGCAGGGGGTTACAGAGACAGGGAGGGCGTAGGGGACGGAGGGGGTTACAGAGACAGGGAGGGCGTAGGGGACGCAGGGGCTTACAGAGACAGGGGAGGGCGTAGGGGACGCAGGGGCTTACAGAGACAGGGAGGGCGTAGGGGACGCAGGGGCTTACAGAGACAGGGAGGGCGTAGGGGACGCAGGGGGTTACAGAGACAGGGAGGGCGTAGGGGACGCAGGGGGTTACAGAGACAGGGAGGGCGTAGGGGACGCAGGGGGTTACAGAGACAGGGAGGGCGTAGGGGACGCAGGGGGTTAGAGACAGGGAGGGTGTAGGGGACGCAGGGGTTTACAGAGACGGGGAGGGGTGTAGGGGACCGAGGGGTTACAGAGACGGGGAGGGGTGTAGGGGATGGATGGGGTACAGAGACAGGGAGGGGATTAGGAGATGCAGGGTGTTACAGAGATGTGGAGGGGTGTAGGGGATGGAGGGGCAACAGAGACATGGAGGGGCTACAGAGACAGGGAGGGGTGTAGGGGATGGATGGGGTACAGAGACAGGGAGGGGTGTAGGGGATGGTGGGGTACAGAGACAGGGAGGGGTGCAGGGGATGGAGGGGTTGCAGATACAGGGAGGGGTGTAGGGGATTGGCGGGTTTTACTAAGACAGGGAGGGGTGTAGGGGATGGATGGGCTACAGAGACAGGGAGGGGTGTAGGGGATGGAGGGGTTACAGAGACAGGGAGGGGTGTAGGGGATGGATGGGCTACAGAGACAGGGAGGGGTGTAGGGGATGGATGGGGAACAGAGACAGGGAGGGGTGCAGGGGATGGATGGGTTACAGAGACAGGGAGGGGTGTAGGGGATGGAGGGGGTTACAGTGACATGGAGGTGTGTAGGGGATGGAGGGGTTACAGAGATGGGGAGGGGTGTAGGGGATGGAGGGGTTTACAGAGACAGGGAGGGGTGTAGGGGATGGAGGGGTTTACAGAGACAGGGAGGGTGCAGGGGAAGGATGGGGTACAGAGACAGGGAGGGGTGTAGGGGATGGAGGGGTTACAGAGACAGGGAGGGGTGTAGGGGATGGATGGGGAACAGAGACAGGGAGGGGTGTAGGGGATGGATGGGGTACAGAGACAGAGAGGGGTGCAGGGGAAGGATGGGTTACAGAGACAGGGAGGGGTGTAGGGGATGGATGGGGAACAGAGACAGGGAGGGGTGTAGGGGATGGAGGGGGTTACAGTGACATGGAGGTGTGTAGGGGATGGAGGGGTTACAGAGACAGGGAGTGGTGTGGGGGATGGAGGGGTTACAGAGACAGGGAGGGGTGTAGGGGATGGAGGGGTTACAGAGACAGGGAGGGGTGTAGGGGATGGAGGGGTTACAGAGACAGGGAGGGGTGTAGGGGATGGATGGGGAACAGAGACAGGGAGGGGTGTAGGGGATGGATGGGGAACAGAGACAGGGAGGGGTGTAGGGGATGGATGGGCTACAGAGACAGGGAGGGGTGTAGGGGATGGATGGGCTACAGAGACAGGGAGGGGTGCAGGGGATGGATGGGGTACAGAGACAGGGAGGGGGTGTGGGGGATGGAGGGGGTTACAGTGACATGGAGGTGTGTAGGGGATGGAGGGGTTACAGAGATGGGGAGGGGTGTAGGGGATGGAGGGGTTTACAGAGACAGGGAGGGTGCAGGGGAAGGATGGGGTACAGAGACAGGGAGGGGTGTAGGGGATGGAGGGGTTACAGAGACAGGGAGGGGTGTAGGGGATGGAGGGGTTACAGAGACAGGGAGGGGTGTCGGGGATGGAGGAGGTTACAGTGACAGGGAGGGGTGTAGGGGATGGAGGGGTTACAGAGACAGGGAGGGGTGTAGGAGATGGATGGGGAACAGAGACAGGGAGGGGTGTAATGGATGGATGGGGAACAGAGACAGGGAGGGGTGTAGGGGATGGAGGGGGTTACAGAGACAGGGAGGGGTGTAGGGGATGGATGGGGAACAGAGACAGGGAGGGGTGCAGGGGAAGGATGGGGTACAGAGACAGGGAGGGGTGTAGAGGATTGGAGGGATTTACTGAGACAGGGAGCGGTGTAGGGGATGGAGGGGGACACAGAGATTGGAGGGTGTTACAGAGACAGGGAGGGGTGTAGGGGATGGAGGGGTTACAGAGACAGGGAGGGGTTTTGGAGATGGAGGGGGGTTACAGGGACAGGGAGGGGTGTAAGGGATGAAGGGGTGTGGGGGATGGATGGGGTACAGAGACAGGGAGGGGTGTAGGGGATGGAGGGTGTTACAGAGACAGGGAGGGGTGTCGGGGATGGAGGGGTGCAGGGGATGGAGGGGATGGAGGGGTGCAGGGGATGGAGGGGTGCAGAGACAGGGAGGGGTGTAGGGGATGGAGGGGGTACAGAGACAGGGAGGGGTGTAGGGGATGGAGGGGGTACAGAGACAGGGAGGGGTGTAGGGGATGGATGGGGAACAGAGACAGGGAGGGGTGTAGGGGATGGATGGGGTACAGAGACAGGGAGGGGTGTCGGGGATGGAGGGGTACAGAGACAGGGAGGGGTGTAGGGGATGGATGGGGTGTAGGGGATGGAGGGGTTACAGAGACGGGGAGGGGTTTAGGAGATGGAGGGTATTACAGAGACGTGGAGGGGTGTAGGGGATGGAGGGGCTACAGAGACAGGGAGGGGTGTAGGGGATGGATGACGTGTAGGGGATGGATGGGCTGTAGGGGATGGATGGGGTACAGAGACAGGTAGGGGTGTAGGGGACGCAGGGGGTTACAGAGACAGGTAGGGGTGTAGGGGACGCAGGGGGTTACAGAGACAGGGAGGGTGTAGGGGACGCAGGGGGCTACAGAGACGGGGAGGGGTTTAGGGGATGGAGGGGCTACAGAGACAGGGAGTTGCGTAGGGGATGTATGGGGCGTAGGGGATGGATGGGGTGTAGGGGATGGAGGGGGTTACAGAGACAGGGAGGGGTGTAGGGGATGGATGGGGTACAGAGACAGGGAGCGGTGTAGGGGATGGAGGGGGTACAGAGACAGGGAGGTGTGCAGGGGATGGAGGGGTTACAGAGACAGGGAGGTGTGCAGGGGATGGAGGGGTTACAGAGACATGGAGCGGTGTAGGGGATGGAGGGGGACACAGAGATTTGAGGGTTTTACTGAGACAGGGAAGGGTGTAGGGGATGGAGGGGTTACAGAGACGGGGAGGGGTGTAGGGGATGGAGGGGCAACAGAGACATGGAGGGGCTACAGAGACAGGGAGGGGTGTAGGGGATGGATACGGTGTAGGGGATGGATGGGGTACAGAGAAAGGGAGGGGTGTAGGGGATGGAGGGGCAACAGAGACATGGAGGGGCTACAGAGACAGGGAGGGGTGTAGGGGATGGATGGGGTGTAGGGGATGGATGGGGTACAGAGACAGGGAGGGTGTAGGGGATGGAGGGGTTACAGAGACAGGGAGGTGTGCAGGGGATGGAGGGGTTACAGAGACATGGAGCGGTGTAGGGGATGGAGGGGGACACAGAGATTTGAGGGTTTTACTGAGACAGGGAAGGGTGTAGGGGATGGAGGGGTTACAGAGACGGGGAGGGGTGTAGGGGATGGAGGGGCAACAGAGACATGGAGGGGCTACAGAGACAGGGAGGGGTGTAGGGGATGGATGGGGTGTAGGGGATGGATGGGGTACAGAGAAAGGGAGGGGTGTAGGGGATGGAGGGGCAACAGAGACATGGAGGGGCTACAGAGACAGGGAGGGGTGTAGGGGATGGATGGGGTGTAGGGGATGGATGGGGTACAGAGACAGGGAGGGTGTAGGGGATGGAGGGGTTACAGAGACAGGGAGCGGTGTAGGGGATGGAGGGGGTACAGAGACAGGGAGGTGTGCAGGGGATGGAGGGGTTACAGAGACAGGGAGCGGTGTAGGGGATGGAGGGGGTACAGAGACAGGGAGGTGTGCAGGGGATGGAGGGGTTACAGAGACATGGAGCGGTGTAGGGGATGGAGGGGGACACAGAGATTTGAGGGTTTTACTGAGACAGGGAAGGGTGTAGGGGATGGAGGGGTTACAGAGACGGGGAGGGGTGTAGGGGATGGAGGGGCAACAGAGACATGGAGGGGCTACAGAGACAGGGAGGGGTGTAGGGGATGGATGGGGTGTAGGGGATGGATGGGGTACAGAGACATGGGAGGGGTGTAGGGGATGGATGGGGTACAGAGACATGGGAGGGGTGTTGCCAGTTGAGGGGTTACAGAGACAGGGAGGGGTGTACGGGATGGAGGCGTTACAGAGACTGGGAGGGTGTAGGGGATGGAGGGGGTTACCGAGACAGGGACGGGTGTAGGGGATTGGAGGGTGTGACAGAGACAGGGAGGGCGTAGGGGACGCAGGGTGTGACAGAGACAGGGAGGGCGTAGGGGACGCAGGGGGTTACAGAGACAGGGAGGGCGTAGGGGACGCAGGGGGTTACAGAGACAGGGAGGGCGTAGGGGACGCAGGGGGTTACAGAGACAGGGAGGGCGTAGGGGACGCAGGGGGTTACAGAGACAGGGAGGGCGTAGGGGACGCAGGGGGTTACAGAGACAGGGAGGGCGTAGGGGACGCAGGGGGTTACAGAGACAGGGAGGGCGTAGGGGACGCAGGGGGGTTACCGAGACAGGGAGGGCGTAGGGGACGCAGGGGGTTACAGAGACAGGGAGGGCGTAGGGGACGCAGGGGGTTACAGAGACAGGGAGGGCGTAGGGGACGCAGTGGGTTACAGAGACAGGGAGGGCGTAGGGGACGCAGGGGGTTACAGAGACAGGGAGGGCGTAGGGGACGCAGGGGGTTACAGAGACAGGGAGGGCGTAGGGGACGCAGGGGGTTACAGAGACAGGGAGGGCGTAGGGGACGCAGGGGGTTACAGAGACAGGGAGGGCGTAGGGGACGCAGGGGGTTACAGAGACAGGGAGGGCGTAGGGGACGCAGGGGGTTACAGAGACAGGGAGGGCGTAGGGGACGCAGGGGGTTACAGAGACAGGGAGGGCGTAGGGGACGCAGGGGGTTACAGAGACAGGGAGGGCGTAGGGGACGCAGGGGGTTACAGAGACAGGGAGGGCGTAGGGGACGCAGGGGGTTACAGAGACAGGGAGGGCGTAGGGGACGCAGGGGGTTACAGAGACAGGGAGGGCGTAGGGGACGCAGGGGGTTACAGAGACAGGGAGGGCGTAGGGGACGCAGGGGTTTACAGAGATGGTGAGAGGTGTAGGGGACGGAGGGTTTTACAGAGATGGTGAGAGGTGTAGGGGACGGAGGGTTTTACAGAGATGGGGAGGGGTGTAGGGGACCGAGGGGTTACAGTGACGGGGAGGGGTGTACGGGATGGATGGGGTACAGAGAAAGAGAGGGGTGTAGGGGAAGGATGGGTTACAGGGACAGGGAGGGGTGTAGGGGATGGATGCTGAACAGAGACAGGGAGGGGTGTAGGGGATGGATGGGGAACAGAGACAGGGAGGGGTGTAGGGGATGGATGCTGAACAGAGACAGGGAGGGGTGTAGGGATGGATGGGGAACAGAGACAGGGAGGGGTGTAGGGGATGGATGGGGTACAGAGACAGGGAGGGGTGTAGGGGATGGATGGGGTACAGAGACGGAGGGGTGTAGGGGATGGATGCTGAACAGAGACAGGGAGGGGTGTAGGGGATGGATGGGGAACAGAGACAGGGAGGGGTGTAGGGGATGGATGGGCTACAGAGACAGGGAGGGGTGTAGGGGATGGATGGGGTACAGAGACAGGGAGGGGTGTAGGGGATGGATGGGGTACAGAGACAGGGAGGGGTGTAGGGGATGGATGGGGTACAGAGACGGAGGGGTGTAGGGGATTGGCGGGTTTTACTAAGACAGGGAAGGGTGTAGGAGATGGAGGGGTTACAGAGACAGGGAGGGGTGTAGGGGATTGGCGGGTTTTACTAAGACAGGGAAGGGTGTAGGAGATGGAGGGGTTACAGAGACAGGGAGCGGTGTAGGGGATGGAGGGGGGACACAGAGATTGGAGAGTGTTACAGAGACAGGGAGGGGTGTAGGGGATGGATGGGGTACAGAGACAGGGAGGGGTGTAGGGGTTTGGCGGGTTTTACTAATACAGGGAGGGGTGTAGGGGATGGAGGGGTTACAGAGATGGTGAGAGGTGTAGGGGACGGAGGGTTTTACAGAGATGGGGAGGGGTGTAGGGGACGGAGGGTTTTACAGAGATGGGGAGGGGTGTAGGGGACCGAGGGGTTACAGAGACGGGGAGGGGTGTAGGGGATGGATGGGGTGTAGGGTATGGATGGGGTACAGAGAAAGGGAGGGGTGTAGGGGAAGGATGGGTTACAGGGACAGGGAGGGGTGTAGGGGATGGATGGGGTGTAGGGTATGGATGGGGTACAGAGAAAGGGAGGGGTGTAGGGGATGGATGGGGTTACAGAGACAGGGAGGGGTGTAGGGGATGGATGGGGTACAGAGACAGGGAGGGTGTAGGGGATGGATGGGGTTACAGAGACAGGGAGGGGTGTAGGGGATGGATGGGGAACAGAGACAGGGAGGGGTGTAAGGGATGGATGCGGAACAGAGACAGGGAGGGGTGTAGGGGATGGATGGGGTACAGAGACAGTGAGGGGTGTAGGGGATTGGCGGGTTTTAATAAGACGGAGGGGTGTAGGGGATGGAGGGGTTACAGAGACAGGGAGCGGTGTAGGGGATGGAGGGGGACACAGAGATTGGAGGGTGTTACAGAGACAGGGAGTGGTGTAGGGGATGGAGGGGGACACAGAGACAGGGAGTGGTATAGGGGATTGGAGGGTGTGACAGAGACAGGGAGGGCGTAGGGGACGCAGGGGGTTACAGAGACAGGGAGGGCGTAGGGGACGCAGGGGGTTTCAGAGACAGGGAGGGCGTAGGGGACGCAGGGGGTTACAGAGAGGGAGGGCGTAGGGGACGCAGGGGGTTACAGAGAGGGAGGGCGTAGGGGACGCAGGGGGTTACAGAGAGGGAGGGCGTAGGGGACGCAGGGGGTTACAGAGGCAGGGAGGGCGTAGGGGACGCAGGGGGTTACAGAGGCAGGGAGGGCGTAGGGGACGCAGGGGGTTACAGAGGCAGGGAGGGCGTAGGGGACGCAGGGGGTTACAGAGGCAGGGAGGGCGTAGGGGACGCAGGGGGTTACAGAGGCAGGGAGGGCGTAGGGGACGCAGGGGGTTACAGAGGCAGGGAGGGCGTAGGGGACGCAGGGGGTTACAGAGGCAGGGAGGGCGTAGGGGACGCAGGGGGTTACAGAGGCAGGGAGGGCGTAGGGGACGCAGGGGGTTACAGAGGCAGGGAGGGCGTAGGGGACGCAGGGGGTTACAGAGGCAGGGAGGGCGTAGGGGACGCAGGGGGTTACAGAGGCAGGGAGGGCGTCGGGGACGCAGGGGGTTACAGAGGCAGGGAGGGCGTAGGGGACGCAGGGGGTTACAGAGACAGGGAGGGCGTAGGGGACGCAGGGGTTTACAGAGACGGTGAGAGGTGTAGGGGACGGAGGGTTTTACAGAGACGGGGAGGGGTGTAGGGGATGGAGGGGTTACAGAGACGGGGAGGGGATTAGGAGATGTAGGGTGTTACAGAGACGTGGAGGGGTGTAGGGGATGGATGGGGTGTAGGGGATGGATGGGGTACAGAGACATGGGAGGGGTGTAGGGGATGGATGGGGTACAGAGACATGGGAGGGGTGTTGCCAGTTGAGGGGTTACCGAGACAGGGAGGGGTGTACGGGATTGGAGGGTGTGACAGAGACAGGGAGGGCGTAGGGGACGGTGGGTGTGACAGACAGGGAGGGTGTAGGGGACGCAGGGGGTTACAGAGACAGGGAGGGCGTAGGGGACGGAGGGGGTTACAGAGACAGGGAGGGCGTAGGGGACGCAGGGGCTTACAGAGACAGGGAGGGCGTAGGGGACGCAGGGGCTTACAGAGACAGGGAGGGCGTAGGGGACGCAGGGGCTTACAGAGACAGGGAGGGCGTAGGGGACGCAGGGGGTTACAGAGACAGGGAGGGCGTAGGGGACGCAGGGGGTTACAGAGACAGGGAGGGCGTAGGGGACGCAGGGGGTTAGAGACAGGGAGGGTGTAGGGGACGCAGGGGTTTACAGAGACGGGGAGGGGTGTAGGGGACCGAGGGGTTACAGAGACGGGGAGGGGTGTAGGGGATGGATGGGGTACAGAGACATGGGAGGGGTGTTGCCAGTTGAGGGGTTACCGAGACAGGGAGGGGTATAGGGGATTGGAGGGTGTGACAGAGACAGGGAGGGCGTAGGGGACGGTGGGTGTGACAGACAGGGAGGGTGCAGGGGACGCAGGGGGTTACAGAGACAGGGAGGGCGTAGGGGACGGAGGGGGTTACAGAGACAGGGAGGGCGTAGGGGACGCAGGGGCTTACAGAGACAGGGAGGGCGTAGGGGACGCAGGGGCTTACAGAGACAGGGAGGGCGTAGGGGACGCAGGGGCTTACAGAGACAGGGAGGGCGTAGGGGACGCAGGGGCTTACAGAGACAGGGAGGGCGTAGGGGACGCAGGGGGTTACAGAGACAGGGAGGGCGTAGGGGACGCAGGGGGTTACAGAGACAGGGAGGGCGTAGGGGACGCAGGGGGTTAGAGACAGGGAGGGCGTAGGGGACGCAGGGGGGTTAGAGACAGGGAGGGTGTAGGGGACGCAGGGGTTTACAGAGACGGGGAGGGGTGTAGGGGACCGAGGGGTTACAGAGACGGGGAGGGGTGTAGGGGATGGATGGGGTACAGAGACAGGGAGGGGTGTAGGGGATTTGAGGGTTTTACTGAGACAGGGAGGGGTGTAGGGGATGGAGGGGTTACAGAGACAGGGAGCGGTGTAGGGGATGGAGGGGTTACAGAGACAGGGAGGGGTGCAGGGGATGGAGGGGTTGCAGATACAGGGAGGGGTGTAGGGGATTGGCGGGTTTTACTAAGACAGGGAGGGGTGTAGGGGATGGAGGGGTTACAGAGACAGGGAGCGGTGTAGGGGATGGAGGGGGGACACAGAGATTGGAGGGTGTTACAGAGACAGGGAGGGGTGTAGGGGATGGAGGGGTTACAGAGACAGGGAGGGGTTTAGGAGATGGAGGGGGTTACAGGGACAGGGAGGGGTGTAAGGGATGGAGGGGCTACAGAGACAGGGAGTGGTGTAGGGGATGGAGGGGGTTACAGAGACAGGGAGGGGTGTAGGGGATGGAGGGGTTACAGAGACAGGGAGCGGTGTAGGGGATGGAGGGGGACACAGAGATTGGAGGGTGTTACAGAGACAGGGAGGGGTGTAGGGGATGGAGGGGTTACAGAGACAGGGAGGGGTTTAGGAGATGGAGGGGGTTACAGGGACAGGGAGGGGTGTAAGGGATGGAGGGGCTACAGAGACAGGGAGTGGTGTAGGGGATGGAGGGGGTTACAGAGACAGGGAGGGGTGTAGGAGATGGATGGGGAACAGAGACAGGGAGGGGTGTAGGGGATGGATGGGGTACAGAGACGGGGAGGGGTGTAGGGGACGGAGAGGTTACAGAGACAGGGAGGGGTGTAGGGGATGGAGGGGTTACACAGACAGGGAGGGGTTTAGGAGATGGAGGGGGTTACAGGGACAGGGAGGGGTGTAAGGGATGGAGGGGCTACAGAGACAGGGAGTGGTGTAGGGGATGGAGGGGGTTACAGAGACAGGGAGGGGTGTAGGGGATGGAGGGGTTACAGAGACAGGGAGCGGTGTAGGGGATGGAGGGGGACACAGAGATTGGAGGGTGTTACAGAGACAGGGAGGGGTGTAGGGGATGGAGGGGTTACAGAGACAGGGAGGGGTTTAGGAGATGGAGGGGGTTACAGGGACAGGGAGGGGTGTAAGGGATGGAGGGGCTACAGAGACAGGGAGTGGTGTAGGGGATGGAGGGGGTTACAGAGACAGGGAGGGGTGTAGGAGATGGATGGGGAACAGAGACAGGGAGGGGTGTAGGGGATGGAGGGGTTACAGAGACGGGGAGGGGTTTAGGAGATGGAGGGTGTTACAGAGACGGGGAGGGGTGTAGGGGATGGATGGGCTACAGGGACAGGGAGGGGTGTAGGGGATGGATGGGGTACAGAGACAGGGAGGGGTGTAGGGGATGGATGGGGTTACAGAGACAAGGAGGGGTGTAGAGGATGGATGGGGTGGAGAGACAGGGAGGGGTGTAGGGGATGGAGGTGTTACAGAGACAGGGATGGGTGTAGGGGATGGAAGGGTTCCAGAGACAGGGATGGGTGTAGGGGATGGAGGGGGTTACAATGACAGGGAGGGGTGTAGTGGGTGGAGGGGCTACAGAGACAGGGAGGGGTGTAGGGGATGGAGGGGTTACAGAGACGGGGAGGGGTGTAGGGGATGGAGGGGGATACAGAGACAGGGAGGGTGTAGGAGACGGAGGGGGTTACAGAGACAGGGAGCGGTGTAATGGACAGAGGGGGTTACAGGACAGGGAGGGGTGTAATGGACGGAGGGGGTTACAGAGACAGGGAGGGGTGTCGTGGACGGAGGGGTTACAGAGACTGGGAGGGGTGTAGGGGATGGATGGGGTACAGAGACAGGGAGGGGTGTAGGGGATGGAGGGGTTACAGAGACAGGGAGGGGTGTAGGGGACAGAGGGGGACACCGAGATTGGAGGGTGTTACAGGGACAGGGAGGGGTGTAGGGGATTGGAGGATTTTACTGAGACAGGGAGGGGTGTAGGGGATGGAGGGGTTACAGAGACAGGGAGCGGTGTAGGGGATGGAGGGGTTACAGAGACGGAGGGTTTTAAGAGATGGAGGGTGTTACAGAGACGGGGAGGGGTGTAGGGGATGGAGGGGGTGTAGGGGATGGAGGGGGTACAGAGACAGGGAGGGGTGCAGGGGATGGATGGGGTTACAGAGACAGGGAGGGGTGTAGGGGATGGAGGGGGTGTAGGGGATGGAGGGGGTACAGAGACAGGGAGGGGTGTAGGGGATGGAGGGGGTTACAGAGACACGGAGGGGTGTTGGGGATGGAGGGTGTTACAGAGACAAGGAGGGGCGTAGGGGATGGAGAGGTTACAGAGACAGGGAGGGGTCTTGGCGGTTGAGGGGTTACAGAGACTGGGAGGCGTGTAGGTGATGGAGAGGTTACAGAGACAAGGAGGGGTGTAGGGGATGGAGGGGTTACAGACACAGGGAGGTGTGCAGGGGATGGAGAGGTGACAGAGACAGGGGGGGTGTAGGGGATGGAGGGGGACACAGAGACAGGGTGGGGTGTAGGGGATTGGAGGGTTTTACAGACACAGTGACAGGTGTAGGGGATGAAGGGGTTAAAGAGACTGGGAGGTGTGTATGGGATGGAGGGGGTTACAGAGACACGGAGGGGTGTAGGGGACGGAGGGGGTTACAGAGACAGGGAGATGTGTATGGGATTGAAGGGTGTTACAGAGACAGGGAGGGGTGTAGGAGATGGAGGGGTTACAGTGACGGGGAGGGATGTAGGGGATGGAGAGGTTACAGAGACAGGGAGGGGTGTACGGGACGGAGGGGGTTACAGAGACAGGGAGGGGTGTAGTGGGTGGAGGGGCTTACAGAGACAGGGAAGGGTGTAGTGGGTGGAGGGGTTACAGAGACAGGGAAGGGTGTACGGGTTGGAGTGGTGTTACAGAGAAAGGGAGGGTTGTATGGGATGGAGGGGTTACAGAGACAGGGATGGGTGTAGGGGATGGAGGGGTTACAGAGACAGTGAGGGGTGTAGTGGGTGGAGGGGCTTACAGTGACGGGGAGGGGTGTAGTGGGTGGAGGGGCTACAGAGACGGGGAGGGGTGTACGGGTTGGAGGGGTGATACAGAGACGGGGAGGGGTGTAGGGGACGGAGGGGTGATACAGAGACGGGGAGGGGTGTAGGGGACGGAGGGGTTACAGAGATGGGGAGGGTGTAGGGGACGGAGGGGTTACAGAGACGGGGAGGGTGTAGGGGACGGAGGGGGTTACAGAGACAGGGAGGGTGTAGGGGACGGAGGGGGTTACAGAGACAGGGAGATGTGTATGGGATTGAAGGGTGTTACAGAGACAGGGAGGGGTGTAGGAGATGGAGGGGTTACAGTGACGGGGAGGGATGTAGGGGATGGAGAGGTTACAGAGACAGGGAGGGGTGTACGGGACGGAGGGGGTTACAGAGACAGGGAGGGGTGTAGTGGGTGGAGGGGTTACAGAGACAGGGAAGGGTGTACGGGTTGGAGTGGTGTTACAGAGAAAGGGAGGGTTGTATGGGATGGAGGGGTTACAGAGACAGGGATGGGTGTAGGGGATGGAGGGGTTACAGAGACAGTGAGGGGTGTAGTGGGTGGAGGGGCTTACAGTGACGGGGAGGGGTGTAGTGGGTGGAGGGGCTACAGAGACGGGGAGGGGTGTACGGGTTGGAGGGGTGATACAGAGACGGGGAGGGGTGTAGGGGACGGAGGGGTGATACAGAGACGGGGAGGGGTGTAGGGGACGGAGGGGTTACAGAGATGGGGAGGGTGTAGGGGACGGAGGGGTTACAGAGACGGGGAGGGTGTAGGGGACGGAGGGGGTTACAGAGACAGGGAGGGTGTAGGGGACGGAGGGGGTTACAGAGACAGGGAGATGTGTATGGGATTGAAGGGTGTTACAGAGACAGGGAGGGGTGTAGGAGATGGAGGGGTTACAGTGACGGGGAGGGATGTAGGGGATGGAGAGGTTACAGAGACAGGGAGGGGTGTACGGGACGGAGGGGGTTACAGAGACAGGGAGGGGTGTAGTGGGTGGAGGGGCTTACAGAGACAGGGAAGGGTGTAGTGGGTGGAGGGGTTACAGAGACTGGGAAGGGTGTACGGGTTGGAGTGGTGTTACAGAGAAAGGGAGGGTTGTATGGGATGGAGGGGTTACAGGGACAGGGATGGGTGTAGGGGATGGAGGGGTTACAGAGACAGTGAGGGGTGTAGTGGGTGGAGGGGCTTACAGTGACGGGGAGGGGTGTAGTGGGTGGAGGGGCTACAGAGACGGGGAGGGGTGTACGGGTTGGAGGGGTGATACAGAGACGGGGAGGGGTGTAGGGGACGGAGGGGTTACAGAGACGGGGAGTGGTGTAGGAGACGGAGGGGTTACAGAGACAGGGAGGGTGTAGGGGACGGAGGGGTTTACAGAGACAGGGAGGGGTGTAGTGGACGAAGGGATTACAGAGACAGGGAGGGGTGTAGTGGACGGAGGGGGTTACAGAGACTGGGAGGTGTGTATGGGATTGGAGGGGGTTACAGAGACAGGAAGGGGTGTAGGGGATGGGGGCGTTTACAGAGACGCTGAGAGGTTTAGGGGATGGAGGGGTGTTGGGGATGGAGGGGTTACAGAGACAGGGAGGGATGGAGGGATTACAGAGATGGGGGGCTGTCGGGGATGGAGGGGGTTACAGAGACAGTGAGATGTGTAGTGGACGAAGGGATTACAGAGACAGGGAGGGGTGTAGTGGACGGAGGGGGTTACAGAGACTGGGAGGTGTGTATGGGATTGGAGGGGGTTACAGAGACAGGAAGGGGTGTAGGGGATGGGGGCGTTTACAGAGACGCTGAGAGGTTTAGGGGATGGAGGGGTGTTGGGGATGGAGGGGTTACAGAGACAGGGAGGGATGGAGGGATTACAGAGATGGGGGGCTGTCGGGGATGGAGGGGGTTACAGAGACAGTGAGGGGTGTAGGGGATGGAGGGGGACCCAGAGACAGGGAGGGGTGTAGGGGATTGGAGGGTTTTACAGAGACAGGGAGTGGTGTAGGAGATGGAGGGGTTACAGAGACGGGGAGGGTGTAGGGGACGGAGGGGGTTACAGAGACGGGGAGGGTGTAGGGGACGGAGGGGGTTACAGAGACGGGGAGGGTGTAGGGGACGGAGGGGGTTACAGAGACGGGGAGGGTGTAGGGGACGGAGGGGGTTACAGAGACGGGGAGGGTGTAGGGGACGGAGGGGGTTACAGAGACGGGGAGGGTGTAGGGGACGGAGGGGGTTACAGAGACGGGGAGGGTGTAGGGGACGGAGGGGGTTACAGAGACAGGGAGGGTGTAGGGGACGGAGGGGGTTACAGAGACAGGGAGGGTGTAGGGGACGGAGGGGGTTACAGAGACAGGGAGGGTGTAGGGGACGGAGGGGGTTACAGAGACAGGGAGGGTGTAGGGGACGGAGGGGGTTACAGAGACAGGGAGGGTGTAGGGGACGGAGGGGGTTACAGAGACAGGGAGGGTGTAGGGGACGGAGGGGGTTACAGAGACAGGGAGGGGTGTAGGGGACGGAGGGTGTTACAGAGACAGGGAGGGTGTAGGGGACGGAGGGGTTTACAGAGACAGGGAGGGGTGTAGTGGACGAAGGGATTACAGAGACAGGGAGGGGTGTAGTGGACGAAGGGATTACAGAGACAGGGAGGGGTGTAGTGGACGGAGGGGGTTACAGAGACTGGGAGGTGTGTATGGGATTGGAGGGGGTTACAGAGACAGGAAGGGGTGTAGGGGATGGGGGCGTTTATAGAGACGCTGAGAGGTTTAGGGGATGGAGGGGTGTTGGGGATGGAGGGGTGTTGGGGATGGAGGGGTGTTGGGGATGGAGGGGTGTAGGGGATGGAGGGGTTACAGAGACAGGGAGGGATGGAGGGATTACAGAGATGGGGGGCTGTCGGGGATGGAGGGGGTTACAGAGACAGTGAGGGGTGTAGGGGATGGAGGGGGACCCAGAGACAGGGAGGGGTGTAGGGGATTGGAGGGTTTTACAGAGACAGGGAGTGGTGTAGGAGATGGAGGGGTTACAGAGACAGGCCGGGGTTTAGTGGATGGAGGGGGTTACAGAGACAAGGAGGGGTGTAGAGGGTGGAGGGGTTACAGAGACAGGAAGGGGTGTAGGGGACGGAGGGGGTTACAGAGACAGGGAGGGGTGTTGGCGGTTGAGGGGTTACTGAGACAGGCAGGGGTGTAGGGGATGGAGGGGGTTTCAGAGACAGGGAGGGGTGTAGTGGGTGGAGGGGCTTACAGAGACAGGGAGGGGTGTAGTGGGTGGAGGGGCTTACAGAGACAGGGAAGGGTGCAGTGGCTGGAGGGGTTACAGAGACAGGGAGGGGTGTACGGGTTGGAGTGGTGTTACAGAGAAAGGGAGGGGTGTAGGGGATGGAGGGGTTACAGAGACAGGGAGGGGTGTAGGGGATGGAGGGGTTACAGAGACGGGGAGGGGTGTAGGGAATGGAGGGGGATACAGAGACAGGGAGGGTGTAGGAGACGGAGGGGGTTACAGAGACAGGGAGCGGTGTAATGGACGGAGGGGGTTACAGAGACAGGGAGGGGTGTAGTGGACGGAGGGGGTTACAGAGACAGGGAGGGGTGTAGGGGATGGATGGGGTACAGAGACAGGGAGGGGTGTAGGGGATGGAGGGGTTACAGAGAGAGGGAGGGGTGTAGGGGACGGAGGGGGACACCGAGATTGGAGGGTGTTACAGGGACAGGGAGGGGTGTATTGGGTGGAGGGGCTTCCAGAGACAGGGAGGGGTGTACGGGTTGGAGGGGTGTTACAAAGAAAGGGAGGGGTGTAGGGGATGGAGGTGTTACAGAGACAGGGATGGGTGTAGGGGATGGAGGGGGTTACAATGACAGGGAGGGGTGTAGTGGGTGGAGGGGCTTACAGAAACAGGGAGGGTTGTAGTGGGTGGAGGGGCTTACAGAGACAGGGAGGGTTGTAGTGGGTGGAGGGGTTACAGAGACAGGGAGGGGTGTACGGGTTGGAGGGGTGTTACAAAGAAAGGGAGGGGTGTCGGGGATGGAGGTGTTACAGAGACAGGGATGGGTGTAGGGGATGGAGGGGCTACAGAGACAGGGAGGGGTGTAGGGGATGGAGGGGGTGTAGGGGATGGAGGGGGTACAGAGACAGGGAGGGGTGCAGGGGATGGATGGGGTTCAGAGACAGGGAAGGGTGTAGTGGCTGGAGGGGTTACAGAGACAGGGAAGGGTGTAGTGGCTGGAGGGGTTACAGAGACAGGGAGGGGTGTACGGGTTGGAGTGGTGTTACAGAGAAAGGGAGGGGTGTAGGGGATGGAGGGGTTACAGAGACAGGGATGGGTGTAGGGGATGGAGGGGGACACAGAGACAGGTAGGGGTGTAGGGGATTGGAGCGTTTTACAGAGATGGGGAAGGATGTAGGGGATGGAGAGTTTACAGAGACGGGGATGGATGTCGGGGATGGAGAGGGTTTCAGAGACAGGGAGGGGTGTAGGGGATGGAGCGGGTTACAGAGACAGAGAGGGGTGTAGTGGATGGAGGAGTTACAGAGACAGGGAGGGCTGTCGGGGTTGGAGGGGGTTACAGAGACGGAGGTGTGTAGGGGATGGAGGGGGTTACAGAAACACGGAGGGGTGTAGGGGACGGAGGGGGTTACAGAGACAGGGAGGTGTGTAGTGGACGGAGGGGGTTACAGAGATTGGGAGGGTTGTATGGGATTGAAGGGTGTTACAGAGACAGGGAGGGGTGTAGGGGATGGAGGGGTTTACAGAGACGGGAAGGGGTGTAGGGGATGGACGGGTTACAGTGACGGGGAAGGATGTAGGGGATGGAGGGGTTACAGTGACGAGGAGAGGTGTAGGGGATGGAGGGGGTTCCAGAGACAGGGAGGGGTGTAGTGGGTGGAGGAGCTTACAGAGACAGGGAGGGGTGTAGTTGGTGGAGGGGCTACAGAGACAGGGAGGGGTGTAGTGGGTGGAGGGGCTACAGAGACAGGGAGGGGTGTACGGGTTGGGGGGGTGTTACAGAGAAAGGGAGGGGTGTAGGGGATGGAGGGGTTACAGAGACAGGGAGGGGTGTACGGGTTGGGGGGGTGTTACAGAGAAAGGGAGGGGTGTAGGGGATGGAGGGGTTACAGAGATAGGGTGGGGTGTAGAGGATGGAGGGTTACAGAGACGGGGAGGGGTGTAGGGGATGGAGGGGTTACAGAGACGGGGACGGGTGCAGGGGATGGAGGGGTTACAGAGACGGGGAGGGGTATAGGGGATTGGAGGGTGTTACAGAGACAGGGAGGGTGTAGGGGATTGGAGGGTGTTACAGAGACAGGGAGGGTGTAGGGGACGGAGGGGGTTACAGAGACAGGGAGGGTGTAGGGTCGGAGGGGGTTACAGAGACAGGGAGGGGTGTAATGGACGGAGGGGTTTACAGAGACAGGAAGGGGTGTAGGGGATGGGGGCGTTTACAGAGATTGGGAGAGGTGTTGGGGATGGAGGGGTTACAGAGACGGGGAGGGGTGTAGCGGATGGAGGGGTGTTGGGGATGGAGGGGTGTTGGGGTGCAGGAGTTACAGAGACAGGGAGGGGTGTAGGGGATGGGGGGGTTACAGAGACAGGGAGGGGTGTAGGGGATGGAGGTGTTACAGAGACAGGGAGGGGTGTAGGGGATGGAGGTGTTACAGAGACAGGGAGGGGTGTAGGGGATGGAGGTGTTACAGAGACAGGGAGGGGTGTAGGGGATGGAGGGGTTACAGAGATGGGGGGCTGTAGGGGATGGAGGGGCATACAGAGACAGGGAGGGGTGTAGGGGATGGAGGGGGATACAGAGACAGGCAGGGGTGTAGGGGATGGAGGGGGATACAGAGACAGGGAGGGGTGTAGGGGATGGAGGGGGATACAGAGACAGGGAGGGGTGTAGGGGATGGAGGGGGACCCAGAGACAGGGAGGGGTGTAGGGGATGGAGGGGGACCCAGAGACAGGGAGGGGTGTAGGGGATGGAGGGGGACCCAGAGACAGGGAAGGGTGTAGGGGATGGAGGGGGACCCAGAGACAGGGAAGGGTGTAGGGGATGGAGGGGGACCCAGAGACAGGGAAGGGTGTAGGGGATGGAGGGGGACCCAGAGACAGGGAAGGGTGTAGGGGATGGAGGGGGACCCAGAGACAGGGAAGGGTGTAGGGGATGGAGGGGGACCCAGAGACAGGGAAGGGTGTAGGGGATGGAGGGGGACCCAGAGACAGGGAAGGGTGTAGGGGATGGAGGGGACCCAGAGACAGGGAAGGGTGTAGGGGATGGAGGGGGACCCAGAGACAGGGAAGGGTGTAGGGGATGGAGGGGGACCCAGAGACAGGGAAGGGTGTAGGGGATGGAGGGGGACCCAGAGACAGGGAAGGGTGTAGGGGATGGAGGGGTCCCAGAGACAGGTTAGGTTGTAGGGGATGGAGGGGGACCAGAGACAGGGAAGGGTGTAGGGGATGGGAGGGTTTTACAGAGACAGGGAGGGGTGTAGGGGATGGAGGGGTTACAGAGACAGGCCGGGGTTTAGTGGATGGAGGGGGTTACAGAGACAAGGAGGGGTGTAGGGGATGGAGGGGGTACAGAGACAGGGAAGGGTTTAGGGGATGGAGGGGGACCCAGAGACAGGGAAGGGTGTAGGGGATGGAGGGGGACCCAGAGACAGGGAATGGTGTAGGGGATGGAGGGGGACCCAGAGACAGGGAAGGGTGTAGGGGATGGAGGGGGACCCAGAGACAGGGAAGGGTGTAGGGGATGGAGGGGGACCCAGCGACAGGGAAGGGTGTAGGGGATGGAGGGGGACCCAGCGACAGGGAAGGGTGTAGGGGATGGAGGGGGACCCAGAGACAGGGTAGGGTGTAGGGGATGGAGGGGGACCCAGAGACAGGGAAGGGTGTAGGGGATGGGAGGGTTTTACAGAGACAGGGAGGGGTGTAGGGGATGGAGGGGTTACAGAGACAGGCCGGGGTTTAGTGGATGGAGGGGGTTACAGAGACAAGGAGGGGTGTAGGGGATGGAGGTGTTACAGAGACAGGGATGGGTGTAGGGGATGGAGGGGGTTACAATGACAGGGAGGGGTGTAGTGGGTGGAGGGGCTTACAGAAACAGGGAGGGTTGTAGTGGGTGGAGGGGCTTACAGAGACAGGGAGGGGTGTACGGGTTGGAGGGGTGTTACAAAGAAAGGGAGGGGTGTAGGGGATGGAGGTGTTACAGAGACAGGGATGGGTGTAGGGGATGGAGGGGCTACAGAGACAGGGAGGGGTGTAGGGGATGGAGGGGGTGTAGGGGATGGAGGGGGTACAGAGACAGGGAGGGGTGCAGGGGATGGATGGGGTTCAGAGACAGGGAAGGGTGTAGTGGCTGGAGGGGTTACAGAGACAGGGAAGGGTGTAGTGGCTGGAGGGGTTACAGAGACAGGGAGGGGTGTACGGGTTGGAGTGGTGTTACAGAGAAAGGGAGGGGTGTAGGGGATGGAGGGGTTACAGAGACAGGGATGGGTGTAGGGGATGGAGGGGGACACAGAGACAGGTAGGGGTGTAGGGGATTGGAGCGTTTTACAGAGATGGGGAAGGATGTAGGGGATGGAGAGTTTACAGAGACGGGGATGGATGTCGGGGATGGAGAGGGTTTCAGAGACAGGGAGGGGTGTAGGGGATGGAGCGGGTTACAGAGACAGAGAGGGGTGTAGTGGATGGAGGAGTTACAGAGACAGGGAGGGCTGTCGGGGTTGGAGGGGGTTACAGAGACGGAGGTGTGTAGGGGACGGAGGGGGTTACAGAAACACGGAGGGGTGTAGGGGACGGAGGGGGTTACAGAGACAGGGAGGTGTGTAGTGGACGGAGGGGGTTACAGAGATTGGGAGGGTTGTATGGGATTGAAGGGTGTTACAGAGACAGGGAGGGGTGTAGGGGATGGAGGGGTTTACAGAGACGGGAAGGGGTGTAGGGGATGGACGGGTTACAGTGACGGGGAAGGATGTAGGGGATGGAGGGGTTACAGTGACGAGGAGAGGTGTAGGGGATGGAGGGGGTTCCAGAGACAGGGAGGGGTGTAGTGGGTGGAGGAGCTTACAGAGACAGGGAGGGGTGTAGTTGGTGGAGGGGCTACAGAGACAGGGAGGGGTGTAGGGGATGGAGGGGGACCCAGAGACAGGGAAGGGTGTAGGGGATGGAGGGGGACCCAGCGACAGGGAAGGGTGTAGGGGATGGAGGGGGACCCAGCGACAGGGAAGGGTGTAGGGGATGGAGGGGGACCCAGAGACAGGGTAGGGTGTAGGAGATGGAGGGGGACCCAGAGACAGGGAAGGGTGTAGGGGATGGGAGGGTTTTACAGAGACAGGGAGGGGTGTAGGGGATGGAGGGGTTACAGAGACAGGCCGGGGTTTAGTGGATGGAGGGGGTTACAGAGACAAGGAGGGGTGTAGGGGATGGAGGTGTTACAGAGACAGGGATGGGTGTAGGGGATGGAGGGGGTTACAATGACAGGGAGGGGTGTAGTGGGTGGAGGGGCTTACAGAAACAGGGAGGGTTGTAGTGGGTGGAGGGGCTTACAGAGACAGGGAGGGTTGTAGTGGGTGGAGGGGTTACAGAGACAGGGAGGGGTGTACGGGTTGGAGGGGTGTTACAAAGAAAGGGAGGGGTGTAGGGGATGGAGGTGTTACAGAGACAGGGATGGGTGTAGGGGATGGAGGGGCTACAGAGACAGGGAGGGGTGTAGGGGATGGAGGGGGTGTAGGGGATGGAGGGGGTACAGAGACAGGGAGGGGTGCAGGGGATGGATGGGGTTCAGAGACAGGGAAGGGTGTAGTGGCTGGAGGGGTTACAGAGACAGGGAAGGGTGTAGTGGCTGGAGGGGTTACAGAGACAGGGAGGGGTGTACGGGTTGGAGTGGTGTTACAGAGAAAGGGAGGGGTGTAGGGAATGGAGGGGTTACAGAGACAGGGATGGGTGTAGGGGATGGAGGGGGACACAGAGACAGGTAGGGGTGTAGGGGATTGGAGCGTTTTACAGAGATGGGGAAGGATGTAGGGGATGGAGAGTTTACAGAGACGGGGATGGATGTCGGGGATGGAGAGGGTTTCAGAGACAGGGAGGGGTGTAGGGGATGGAGCGGGTTACAGAGACAGAGAGGGGTGTAGTGGATGGAGGAGTTACAGAGACAGGGAGGGCTGTCGGGGTTGGAGGGGGTTACAGAGACGGAGGTGTGTAGGGGACGGAGGGGGTTACAGAAACACGGAGGGGTGTAGGGGACGGAGGGGGTTACAGAGACAGGGAGGTGTGTAGTGGACGGAGGGGGTTACAGAGATTGGGAGGGTTGTATGGGATTGAAGGGTGTTACAGAGACAGGGAGGGGTGTAGGGGATGGAGGGGTTTACAGAGACGGGAAGGGGTGTAGGGGATGGACGGGTTACAGTGACGGGGAAGGATGTAGGGGATGGAGGGGTTACAGTGACGAGGAGAGGTGTAGGGGATGGAGGGGGTTCCAGAGACAGGGAGGGGTGTAGTGGGTGGAGGAGCTTACAGAGACAGGGAGGGGTGTAGTTGGTGGAGGGGCTACAGAGACAGGGAGGGGTGTAGTGGGTGGAGGGGCTACAGAGACAGGGAGGGGTGTACGGGTTGGGGGGGTGTTACAGAGAAAGGGAGGGGTGTAGGGGATGGAGGGGTTACAGAGACAAGGAGGGGTGTACGGGTTGGGGGGGTGTTACAGAGAAAGGGAGGGGTGTAGGGGATGGAGGGGTTACAGAGACAGGGAGGGGTGTAGAGGATGGAGGGTTACAGAGACGGGGAGGGGTGTAGGGGATGGAGGGGTTACAGAGACGGGGACGGGTGCAGGGGATGGAGGGGTTACAGAGACGGGGAGGGGTATAGGGGATTGGAGGGTGTTACAGAGACAGGGAGGGTGTAGGGGATTGGAGGGTGTTACAGAGACAGGGAGGGTGTAGGGGACGGAGGGGGTTACAGAGACAGGGAGGGTGTAGGGTCGGAGGGGGTTACAGAGACAGGGAGGGGTGTAATGGACGGAGGGGTTTACAAAGACAGGAAGGGGTGTAGGGGATGGGGGCGTTTACAGAGATTGGGAGAGGTGTTGGGGATGGAGGGGCATACAGAGACAGGGAGGGGTGTAGGGGATGGAGGGGGATACAGAGACAGGCAGGGGTGTAGGGGATGGAGGGGGACACAGAGACAGGGAGGGGTGTAGGGGATGGAGGGGGACCCAGAGACAGGGAGGGGTGTAGGGGATGGAGGGGGACCCAGAGACAGGGAGGGGTGTAGGGGATGGAGGGGGACCCAGAGACAGGGAGGGGTGTAGGGGATGGAGGGGGACCCAGAGACAGGGAAGGGTGTAGGGGATGGAGGGGGACCCAGAGACAGGGAAGGGTGTAGGGGATGGAGGGGGACCCAGAGACAGGGAAGGGTGTAGGGGATGGAGGGGGACCCAGAGACAGGGAAGGGTGTAGGGGATGGAGGGGGACCCAGAGACAGGGAAGGGTGTAGGGGATGGAGGGGGACCCAGAGACAGGGAAGGGTGTAGGGGATGGAGGGGGACCCAGAGACAGGGAAGGGTGTAGGGGATGGAGGGGGACCCAGAGACAGGGAAGGGTGTAGGGGATGGAGGGGGACCCAGAGACAGGGAAGGGTGTAGGGGATGGAGGGGGACCCAGAGACAGGGAAGGGTGTAGGGGATGGAGGGGGACCCAGAGACAGGGAAGGGTGTAGGGGATGGAGGGGGACCCAGAGACAGGGAAGGGTGTAGGGGATGGAGGGGGACCCAGAGACAGGGAAGGGTGTAGGGGATGGAGGGGGACCCAGAGACAGGGAAGGGTGTAGGGGATGGAGGGGGACCCAGAGACAGGGAAGGGTGTAGGGGATGGAGGGGGACCCAGAGACAGGGAAGGGTGTAGGGGATGGAGGGGGACCCAGAGACAGGGAAGGGTGTAGGGGATGGAGGGGTCCCAGAGACAGGTTAGGTTGTAGGGGATGGAGGGGGACCAGAGACAGGGAAGGGTGTAGGGGATGGGAGGGTTTTACAGAGACAGGGAGGGGTGTAGGGGATGGAGGGGTTACAGAGACAGGCTGGGGTTTAGTGGATGGAGGGGGTTACAGAGACAAGGAGGGGTGTAGAGGATGGAGGGGTTACAGAGACGGGGTGCTGTCAGGGATGGAGGGGGTTACAGAGTCAGGGAGGGGTGTAGGGGATGGAGGGGGTACAGAGACAGGGAAGGGTTTAGGGGATGGAGGGGGACCCAGAGACAGGGAAGGGTGTAGGGGATGGAGGGGGACCCAGAGACAGGGAATGGTGTAGGGGATGGAGGGGGACCCAGAGACAGGGAAGGGTGTAGGGGATGGAGGGGGACCCAGAGACAGGGAAGGGTGTAGGGGATGGAGGGGGACCCAGCGACAGGGAAGGGTGTAGGGGATGGAGGGGGACCCAGCGACAGGGAAGGGTGTAGGGGATGGAGGGGGACCCAGAGACAGGGTAGGGTGTAGGGGATGGAGGGGGACCCAGAGACAGGGAAGGGTGTAGGGGATGGGAGGGTTTTACAGAGACAGGGAGGGGTGTAGGGGATGGAGGGGTTACAGAGACAGGCCAGGGTTTAGTGGATGGAGGGGGTTACAGAGACAAGGAGGGGTGTAGAGGATGGAGGGGTTACAGAGACGGGGGGCTGTCAGGGATGGAGGGGGTTACAGAGTCAGGGAGGGGTGTAGGGGATGGAGGGGGTACAGAGACAGGGAGGGTTGTAAGGGATGGAGGGGGTTACAGAGACAGGGAGGGTGTAGGGGATGGAGGGGGACACAGTGACAGGTAGGGGTGTCGGGGATTGTAGCGTTTTACAGAGACAGGGAAGGATGTAGGGGATGGAGGGTTTACAGAGACAGGGAAGGATGTAGGGGATGGAGGGTTTACAGAGACGGGGAGGGATGTAGGGGATGGAGAGGGTTACAGAGACAGGGAGGGGTGTAGGGGATGGAGTGGGTTACAGAGACAGGGAGGGGTGTAGGGGATGGAGGGGGTTATAGAGACAGGGAGGGGTGTAAGGGATGGAGGAGTTACAGAGACGGGGAGGGCTGTCGGGGTTGGAGGAGGTTACAGAGATGGAGGGGTGTAGGGGATGGAGGGGTTACAGAGTCTGGGAGGGGTGTAGTGCGTGGAGGGGCTTACAGAGACAGGAGGGGTGTAGGGGATGGACGGGTTATAGAGACAGGGAGGGGTGTAGGGGATGTAGGTGGTTACAGAGACTTGGAGGGGTGCAGTGGATGGAGTAGGTTACAGAGACTGGGAGGGGTGTAGGGGATGGAGGGGTTACAGAGACAGGGAGGGGTGTAGGGGATGGAGGGGGACACAGAGTTTGGAGGGTTTTACAGAGACAGGGAGGGGTGTAGGGGATGGAGGGGTTACAGAGACAGGCCGGGGTTTAGTGGATGGAGGGGTTTACAGAGACGGGGAGCTGTCGGGGATGGAGGGGGTTACAGAGACAGGGAGGGGTGTAGGGGATGGAGGGGGATACAGAGACAGGGAGGGCTGTAGGGGATGGAGGGGGACCCAGAGACAGGGAAGGGTGTAGGGGATGGAGGGGGACACAGAAACAGGGAGGTGTGTAGGGGGATTGGAGGGTTTTGCAGAGACAGGGAGGGGTGTAGGGTATGGAGGGGTGTTACAGAGAAAGGGAGGGGTGTAGGGGATGGAGGGGTTACAGAGACAGGGAGGGGTGTAGGGGATGGACGTGTTAGAGAGACGGGGAGGGGTGTAGGGGATGGACGTGTTAGAGAGACGGGGAGGGTTTTAGGGGCACTTGGGGATGTTACAGAGATTGGGAGGGGTTTAGGGTTGGGTGGGGTTCACAAGGATGGGAAATTGTGCAGTCCGTGGGAGCTTACTGAGACAGGTGGGGTAAAGGGGCTGGTAATGGGGACAGAATGAGGGACAGAATCATTGAACTCCTGTAAAGCTCTGACAACTTATGCAGTCATGGGCCTGTGGGGCAGAACGCCACTGGATTGCCCCTGGCAATTTCCATGGAGTTCTGGATATAGGCCATTCAGCAGAACCAGTCTGTGACCACCCAGAGAGTTACACCTTCCTGTTTTTGGTGCAATTTCCTTCTCTCAGGGGGTGTACTTGGACAAAGTGCTTCTTTAACGATTCTATTGTACCTGCTCCAACCACTTCCTCTCTGGCAGCTTGGTCAATGTACTCACAACCCTCTATGTGGAAATGTTGCCCCTCAGGTCCCTTTTGAATCTTCTCCCCGGGTCCCTTTTTACATGCGGCCTGGACAATGACCTACATTTGCAACATAAAGCCACATTTGTGACCCCACCCCACTCCATCCCTCCCCATCCCTGTCATGGTCCGGTCCTTGAAATCCGCATTCCGGTTCACCGATCCTTATTCTGGGTTTTCCTGTTTTCCCTTGTTCCATTGGGTGCCTTACTTGAGGCACCTGATTCTTGTTTTGGGCAGACACATAAATACCTCTGCAAACGAAGGATTCACGGCTGGACTGTTCCCTTCCCCTTCCTTCTGAAGCCTCGCCTGCATCCCCGTCAAGTTGAACCGCCGGAGTGAGACCAGAGCCTTGCCACGCCAAGATAAGGAACTATCTATCGTTGAGTTTGGAACTGTCTCTTTGTGTCCCTGTGTTTAATGTCCATGTCAAAGAAGAGTCCCGACCCTAAATCCTGTTCCCAAGGAGGGGTCCCGGCTCCGTGCTCCTGTGTTCCAAGTTCCAGGCGCCGTGTTCCAGTCCTGTCCAAGTCAAGGCTTCGTGTTCTCATCCAGTCCAGGAGTCCCTCGGCATTTTACCTCGGCAGTTCCCTCAGCAATCATCCTGGCATTGCGTCCTAGAAAGGGTCCCGGCCCTGTGAAAGCATCCCGGCTCTGCGCTCCAAGGAGGAGTCCCGGGTCCGTACCCAACAGCAAAATCAAGCCGAGTCCAAGAGCCTTGTCCTGCCCTGGAGTACCTTGTACAATCCATGTCCAAGGCTCTGAGCGTCCAGTCCTCGTCCAAGGCTCTGTGTTCCTGTGTTCCAAGACCAAGTCCAGGCGCCGTCCAGCCCTATCCAAATCTGAGCTTCGTGTCCTCATCTAGTAATACACATCAAAGTTGCTGGTGAACGCAGCAGGCCAGGCAGCATCTCTAGGAAGAGGAACAGTCAACGTCTCAGGCGAGACCCTTCGTCAGACTAACTGAAAGAAGAGCTAGTAAGAGATTTGAAAGTGGGAGGGGGAGATCCAAAATGATAGGAGAAGACAGGAGGGGGAGGGATGGAGCCAAGAGCTCGACAGGTGATTGGAAAAAGGGATATGAGAGGATTGTGGGACAGGATCTACCTCCTACCCAAGATCCACAAACCTGCCTGTCCTGGCAGACCTATTGTCTCAGCTTGCTCCTGCCCCACCGAACTCATTTCTGCATACCTCGACACTGTTTTATTCCCCCTCGTTCAATCCTTCTACTTATGTTCGTGACACTTCTCAAGCTCTGAAATTTTTCAATGATTTTAAGTTCCCTGGCCCCCACCGCTTTATTTTCACCATGGATGTCCAGTCCCTCTATACCTCCATCCCCCATCAGGAAGGTCTCAAAGCTCTCCGCTTCTTTTTGGATTCCAGACCTAACCAGTTCCCCTCTACCACCACTCTGCTCCGTCTAGCGGAATTAGTCTTAATAATTTCTCCTTTGGCTCCTCCCACTTCCTCCAAACTAAAGGTGTAGCTATGGGCACCCGTATGGGTCCTAGCTATGCCTGTCTTTTTGTTGGCTTTGTGGAACAATCTATGTTCTGTGCCTATTCTGGTATCTGTCCCCACTTTTCCTTCGCTACATCGACGACTGCATTGGTGCTGCTTCCTGCACGCATGCGGAGCTCGTTGACTTCATTAACTTTGCCTCCAACTTTCACCCTGCCCTCAAGTTTACCTGGTCCATTTCCGACACCTCCCTCCCCTTTCTAGATTTTTCTGTCTCTCTCTGGAGACAGCTTATCCACTGATGTCTACTATAAGCCTACTGACTCTCACAGTTATCTGGACTATTCCTCTTCTCACCCTGTCTCTTGCAAAAATGCCATCCCCTTCTCGCAAATTCCTCCATCTCCACTGCATCTGCTCTCAGGAATGAGGCTTTTCATTCCAGGACGAGGAAGAAGTCCTCGCTGTTTAAAGAAAGGGGCTTCCCTTCCTCCACCATCAACTCTGCTCTCAAACGCATCTCCCCATTTCACGCCCATCTGCTCACACTCCATCCTTCCGTCACCCCACTAGGAATAGGATTCCCCTGGTCCTCACCTACCATCCCACCAGCCTCCGGGTCCAACATATTATTCTCCATAATTTCCGCCACCTCCAACGGGATCCCACCACTAAGCACATCTTTCCCTCCCCCCCACCCCTCTGCATTCCGCAGGGATCGCTCCCTACACGACTCCCTTGTCCATTCGTCCCCCCACAGTCTCCCTCTAGCACTTATCCTTGTAAGTGGAACAAGTGCTATACATGCCCTTACACATCCTCCCTTACCATCATTCAGGGCCCCAGACAGTCCTTCCAGGTGAGGCGACACTTCACCTGTGAGTTAGCTGGGGTGATATACTGCGTCCGGTGCTCCCAATGTGGCCTTCTATACATTGGCAAGACCCGACGCAGACTGGGAGATCAATTTCACTGAACACCTACGCTCTGTCCGCCAGAGAAAGCAAATTCTCCCAGTGGTCACACATTTTAATTCCACGTCCCATTCCATTCTGATATGTCTATCCACAGCCTCCTCTACTATAAAGATGAAGCCACACTCAGGTTGGAAGAACAACATCTTATATTCCTGGGTAGCCTCCAACCTGATGGCATGAACACTGACTTGTCAAACTTCCGTTAATGCCCCACCTCCCCCTCGTACCCCATCTGTTATTTATTTATATACACACGATCTTTTCTCTCTCTGTCCCTCTCACTATTCCCCTTGCCCATCCTCTGGTTCCCCCCCCCCTTTTCCTTCTCCCTGGGCCTCCTGTCCCATGATCCTCTCATATCCCTTTTGCCAATCACCTGTCCAGCTCTTGGCTCCATCCTCCCCCTCCTGTCTTCTCCTATCATTTTGGATCTCCCCCTCCCCCCTCTCAAATCTCTTACTAGCTCTTCCTTCAGTTAGTCTGACGAAGGGTCTCGCCCGAAACTTCGACTGTACCTCTTCCTAGAGATGCTGCCTGGCCTGCTGTGTTCACGCACGCAACTTTGATGTGTGTTGCTTGAATTTCCAGCATCTTCAGAATTCCTCGTGTTTGCGTCCTCATCTAGTTCCGGTTCCTCCCCAGCCTGGTGCTGGAGATTCCTCGTCCTGTGCCGGAATACCTCGTCCTGTCCTGTAGCCATGTCTTGTCGTCGCCTAGATCCGGGTTCCGAGCCCGAGTCAGACCTAGGTTTCGGGTCCCTGTCCAGTCTCTGGCTCAGAGTCCTAGCCCAAGTTCCTTGTCCTGGTCCTGCTTTCCTAGTCTTAGTCCTAGCCCAGCTCCGATGTCCTTGTCTTGTCCCAGGGTCTGTGTCCATGTCCAGCGTCGTTTCTTCCTGACTCACCTTGCTATCCTCGATAAACCTTGTCCTGTTCCTGGTACTTCAGTGTCTGTGTCTTGCATTTGGATCCGCCATCAACACCCAGCTTGTAACCATCCCATCCCACCCTGAGATGAGACTGAGACTCTCTCTGTCATTGGGCAATGTCTGGGAGCAGCCAGCGCTCCAGAGGGAACTGCAGTACATCAGTGTGTCTGCTTTGTCAGGAGGTTGAGGTAGATTGGCTTGTTACTGAGCACTCTGTGCTGGAAGTGTCCGACTTCATGCACCTCGGTCTGGTAGGGTAATCCCACCGTACAGAAATGAAAGAAGCTGCAGTGTTTGAATCAGAATCAAGTTTAATATCGCAGGCTAATGGCGATACGTTGTTTATTTTGCGGCAGCGGTACTCTGCAATACATGATGATATCGGAAAAAAGAACAGTGGAGTCAGTATATACTATTATTTCTGTATTATACTGTAGAGTCAGTATATACTGCAATGTAACTATATTAGTTACATTAAATAAATAGTGCAGAAACAGTCATTAAAAAAGTGGAGAGGTAGTGTTCATGGGTTCAATGTTCATTCAGAAATCTGGTGGCAGCAGGAAGAAGCTTTTCCTGAATCATTGAGTGTGTGTCTTGAGGCTTCTGTACCTCCTTCCTCATGGTGAGGATGAGAAGAGGCATGTCCTGGGTGATGGGTCCTTCATGATGGACGCCGCCATTCTGAGGCATCGCTCCTTGAAGATGTCCCGGATACGATGAAGCCTAGTGCCCACGATGGAGCTGACTAAGTTTACCACTCTGCAGCTTGCTACAATCCTGTGCAGTATACAGCACCACCAACCCACCCCCACCCCCCCATGTGGGACGGTGATGCAGCCAGACAGAATGCTCTCCATGGTACATCTGTAGAAAATTAAGTATTTTGACTTGGCCAACACACCACTTCCCCATCATCGGTGCCATGGACAGGAGGCACAACATCCATCATCAAAGACATCCACTATGCTGGTGATGCCATCTCCTCACACCTCCCGTTGGGCGCGAGATA